>NW_022283053.1:0-6274 GCF_004355925.1 Anarrhichthys ocellatus
AAACTTTGACTTTTTACAGGAACTGTACCTTGACGGAAGTTTTCAGTCAGTTTCTCTGAAATCCACTGGATAGCCCTCACACCCAACTTAGTGCCAAAGTTTCTATCAAAGGGAGACGGTGCCCCTCCCTGGAGCGCAAACACACAAGCAGTTAATATATATATGATGAGACTCTCGTCTCTTCCCAGTATATGGAACATTTATAAGTTGCTACGCTGTAATTTCCCAGAGAGGAGGACTTGTGTGGTGGGTCCGTACCTGCTGAAGGTGCCCCAACACATTGACTCTGCAGTCAAAGATGCCCTTCCCCTCTGACGAGTACAGCCGATGGATGAAATCTGTAGTGTAGTTCTCATGGCATTTTTCATTCCTGTTAAGACAGAGAAAATGATCAACAGAGGAAAAACTAAATCGGACAATGTTTGTGAAAACATAGACGAGAAGATGCACATTAGCGTTTGCATAAGATTCTGTGTGTGGCTGAGTGAGTGTTATGCACCTCAGTACGAGACCCCGCTGGATGTCCGTCTTCATTTTCTCAGTCAAGTGATCCACATTGGTCTGTATATATTAAAAAGAGACAGAAAGCTGTCAACACTACAGACAAGAAGAAAATAATCAGCGGAGGGGTTTCTTCTGGTCCCACCTTCAGGTCGTGAATGTTGATGGGGTCTTCAAAGATGTAGGCTGCGTCAGCACCCACAGCGATACCAGTGCAGGTTGCCAGATATCCACAGAACCCCCCCATTGTCTCCACCACAAACACCCGTCTCTTGGTCCCAGAGGCGGACTGCTTGATCTTGTCGCAACCCTGAGGAAGAAAACCAAAATGGCAGAGTGAATGGAGACATTGGCAGTTGAAGTGCACTTACAGCCACTAGTAGTAGCGCTGGTGTGTTGTTTGTGAGCTTTTAATATAGAAGTACAGGGGTGAACTAAAATGCTGATCCAACTTCCTCACTCTCAAAGTTTAAAGATTTAAAACTAAAGCTCTAAACACTCACTGTCAGCCCCGTTTTGACTTGGTACACTGAGTTCAAAGTGTACCTCAGTACTACAGCAGCTCATGTTACGTGCCCTGTTTTCTGGCTTGGTTCCGTCTCTATTCGTGTTAATCCTGAAAACATCAAAGTCACACTGTTAATTTGCCATCTGCTCAGCATTACCTCCATGGCAGCATTGACAGCCGTGTCTGCTCCCAGGCTGAAGTCGGTTCCGGGGACGTTGTTGCTGATGGTAGCAGGGATCACACACATGGGGATGCAGAGCTCATCATAGCGACTCCGGGCTTCAAACAGCTGCAGCACACCTGCGTACCCCTTTGAAAGTCATCAAGAGATGAGAGAACCCTCTTTGATGTAACATTGACGCCATGAAATAATATACAGGTACTACATTTCTGGTTCTTTGGGGTTGTGTCTTATACCTCAAACCCTCCAACGACCAGCAGAGCTGAGATGTTGAACTTGGTGATGGTTTCCACAATCTTCTCCATGTGTTTTTCTGGAAGAGTTCTGAAATAGGACATCAATCATGAATCATTTAAAGACACTCTGACTATTTTTAGTGGCAGCTTGCTAGTCACGGGTTGTCTCCCACAGCCTGTAATACGTTGTTTAAATTCTCCTGTGGCTCTGAATAAATAATAAATCTGATAAAATGACTCAAGTGATGTCAGCCTGGTGTCTGGGGGGAGAATAAACCAGAACATTTGCATTAAAAACTGGGAAGGTTGCATTATGGGAACTGTAACATCTGGTGATTTTGGAAGTTAACACGCAGGATTGATGAAATACTTTATCACAGTGTAGATTATTATGTATATCTAAAAAGGTAGGAATATCAAAATATCATTATATATTGTGATATAGTACATTTTATGAAAAATCAGTTGAGAAAATGTAGAAAATTGAATACCTGACAAATCAAGGTACTTGATCACATTAATCCAAAAATCAAATATGATTAAAAATATAATTACAACTCAAATGTAGCTATGATGCAGACCTGCTAATACATTTTTTCACATTAACCTCAATGGCCAGTACACCATAACATCCATAACACAACAATAATACAACGGTACATGTTGTCATATTGCTTCTCTCCTGCATCAATTTGTGTCTCATGTCTCCATAACTTAAAGGAAGTACAATACTAAACTGTTGAAGTACTCTTAAGATGACCTAAATATGTGTGTATTATATTAACCAGAGTGTCCTGTTCCTCACCGTTTCGTCCCCAGCAGTGAGCCCCCTTGGCCCGTCCATCCCGCCACGCTGTGCCATTTCATCTCAACAACCTGCGGACGGACACGAGTCAGTACTGAACGGTTTCCTCACAGTCTCATAAAAGGCTACCTGTTGCTGAAACCCCCTGCAGTGTGGTATAGACGTAGAGGTAGAAGCCCTCACCTGTCCATTGGCAAGTCCTTGAAAGCCGTCGTGGACAGCGTAGACCTTCTGTCCTTGAGCGAGCGCCAACCTCACAGCAGACCTCACCGCCGCGTTCATCCCCGGAGCCGGAGCGCCCACGTTCAGAACAGCCAGGGAGAAATTGCTCTGAGGGACCACGAGTCAGATATTGATACACACATTTGAATGAAACATTGATGACTCATTTACACGTGTTGGGGCTACTACCGTATGTGTGTGTGTGTGTGTGTGTGTGTGTGTTCATGTTAGTGATAGACTCACCTCAGACTTGATGGGCTTCTGGAAGGCAAGAAGCTTGTAGATTTTCCAATTGTTCTCAAAACTCCTGCAAGAAAATCAACAATAATATGATAAATTATGCACATGATAAAATGAATAAGAATGGTTAAGGTTAATATATTTACAACAGACTATGTTGACATACATCAAGGCAGTTTTGCATTTGAATGTAATGATATATTCTAACTATCTGGTATACATGAAGAATCCTCTCAGCTCTCACCCTCCACGCAGTTTGATGGCCTCATCAAACCTCTTCTCGTTCATGGCAGTCTGCACCAATTTAGTCTGCAAAACAGTACGAAAAATTACAGCGACCTCCCACCATTTCCAAATATGTCCATCAACAACAATCAGAGGAGAGGAGAGCGACTCACCATCTCCACACACTCCATTAGAGGCAGACGAACAGCATGGTTACCCGCCAGGCCGATGGCACACGGTGGAGTGTCGGGAGAGGCCTCCATCAGGGCGACCACTGCCTCCACACCCAACTTACAGCTCTGGCAACACAAGAGAGTCCTCACTGTACAAGCGCATTCACATCAATCACTTCCTTACGCATCAGTAATATATAGGCAGTTTAGATCTGCAGTTAAATGTTCAAACTATTGCTGAATTAATACTTGTATGGCCTCAACATTTTGTTCATGTGTCATAGCAGCATTTTTTGCAGTTGTCCAGCTCACCAGTATTCTGTCGAATGCTGAGGGAGTTCCTCCTCGCTGAACATGGCCGAGTACCGTCAGTCTGGTATCATAACCCAGCCTCTCCACCACCAGCTTCAAACACACATGGGAGCATTTCACCGGGTTATGGGTTATATAGCAGGCACACACACAACAGAGATACTGTGAGAGAACAGTCCTGTACAAACATTTGAGAGGAAGCTCTGAACACTGAACTGCTCTCTGCGAGTGTTGAACATTTGAATTATATTTCAACAACACAGGTATCTGTTACATACCGAATAGACACATCTTTAAACTTACATCTTTTATGTAGGTTGCAGTGATGGGCTTGCCATTGATGTCGATGGCTCCCTCTGCGATGATTATAATGTTGAGTCTTGACCCCTTTATGCGGCTCTGGAGTTAAACAGATGCATACATATCAGCCATAAAATCAGTTAGCACAATCCTGCCTCTATGTACTGTATAGTAAGAGTCAGCAATTTTTCCTAAAATGTTTACATGTATATATTTCTTCTACTTGAAAACAGAGTACCTTCTCTTGTGAATACAAATGTGCGTTGGGCTAGTAAACTGTACTTACTCCCTCTAGACGGTTGCACATCCGGTCCTCCCAGCCCTCGAGAGGCGGAGCCTCTGGAATGAGGAGCCAGTCTGCCCCAGAAACCAGTGCTGACACCAAGGCCAGATATCTGGAGTGACAACACATTTGTTTTATTCAGTGGCAGTGTGTGAAGGAACACAAAGTGTGTTTGAGTGTCACTCACCCACAGTGTCGCCCCATGACTTCCAGAACAAAAGTGCGCTGGTGGCTGTGGGAGGAACACAACATTTATATTGATCCTTTTAGAGCAAAGTATGTGAGCATATAAAACTGAGAATGTCCATATTGTAGCAACATGCCGAGACCCAAGGGAGCAAGTTCAGGAAAGACCATGGACTTCATGCCAAACACACTTTATGGGTTTGTTGAATTACAACAAAACTATTGCATTCCCTCATTACACTATGCAGGTAGAAATACACATTAGGTGTAATACAGGGCTTTAACTAACAATTATTTTCAATATTAATTAATCTGCAGGATATTTTTTACAATCATTATTCAGTTTTCTATAAATTTGTGAACTATGCTCATCATTTCTCTGAGCCCTTGTTTGGTAAGAACTACTGAACAAATGAATATCATGTCATAATTAAACAGCAGCTGTCACCTTTGTGCTGTGGTCATGATCGCATCAATGATCTCCATGATGCGGTGCAGCGCTGAGTCAGCTCCGATGGTCATGTCCGTACCACAGAAGTCATTGTCGATGGAGCCCACAAGCCCCACGATGTTCAGGTGGGCATGCTGCTTGGCCAGAGTGTCTGTGATCCTTCCTGAAGTAGCACACGCGCACACACACACACACACATAGACACACACACACATTTGTGTAGGTCAGCTGATGTCATATGAGCACACCTGGGGGTTTGCAATGAAATATCCTGGCTTCTTTCTGTCGGCTAAACGATGTATAATTCAACGTTGGGTTGTACTTTGCTCCACCATCTTTTGTGTCATCTCGAGATGGTGACGGCAAAAAAGCCAAACTCCACTTCTTCTATACGGTCTATATGTTGTAGTCTATATCAGCACTCATGAAGACCTCTCGTTCAATTAAAGTACTTGGTTGAATAATCGAAAGTATGAATGTTTTTAAATACCTTTGTGGATGATACAGCTATTTATCTGTATTGACATGAAATGATACAAAGCCTGCTCCATAAACTGGCAAATTAAATGATGCCTTAAAGGGCTTTTTCAGCACTTTATTTACTGTATTGTTTCCACTGTGCAGTAGAACATAATGAGGGTTAAGGGCTCGATGACAAATTAACGATGAGAGTACATTACCTTTCTGTACGAGCTCATCCAGCAGACTACTCCACTCATTGCGAAAGATGTTGGCTCCGGTGAGGCTGCCGTCTCCGCCGCACACACACAGGTTGGTAATGCCTTTCTTCACCAGGTTAAAGGCGGCCGCGATCCGTCCCTCATGCGTTGTGAAGGCCTTGCATCGAGCGCTACCTATCACAGTCCCGCCCTGCAGCAGAGGCGTCACACAACAAGTGACAAAACAAATAAAGACAAACGCCACATTGTAATCTGTCACTGAATAATATTATACTAAGTGACAGAAATATGTCTGTTTGCTCTGGCTCTTGATGGTGTTGTTAGTTACAGGAAATATCTGGGATGGAAGATTCAGATTAGATGAATTTCAAGCAGGGATTGGAGACAGGGACAGATTAGTAGTCAAAAAACAGCCATCCATTCCCTATACAGCAGTGGTTCCCAACGTATGGGTCGTGAACATTTGCTCCGTAATTTACTAATGCACTAATTTACTAATTTTGTTTGTGCAACTTGCTGCTTCTACAACTGATAAGGCTTAAACATACAGCAAGGCCCCTTACCAGGTTATAACCAGTATTACACAGGCAGGGAGAGAAGAGTTGAGAGGAACTGGATGAAATAATACAATTCCTGTTAAAACCGTAAAAAAAGAAAGAGAAATAGAGAGAGATATTAAAAACCATAAATTAAGAAAATGAAGACACAATAGGCCTTTTTCACAGAAGACATTTTGACATGTTGATGTTTGAAATAATACAATGATTAATGGTTCTGCTTATAGCATAGCTTGAATAAAACAAAGCCATCGTTAACGTTATTTGTAACACCTGTGCTTTTACTAGAATGACAAGTCAAAATGTCTGCCTTGAAAAAGGCCTATTATAGCTTTTAATCCTGCTGTTAACAGGGACTGACTGACTAACTAGTATAAGCAGAACCATTAATCATTGTATTATTTCAAACATCAA
>NW_022283054.1:0-6273 GCF_004355925.1 Anarrhichthys ocellatus
TACTTCAGACCTATTTCATGGTGATAAACAGAAACACATTTCAATTTGATTCATGTTACATGAGATGAAATAATCCTTTATTAGTTCCACAACCTTTAAACAGAGCGGGATTTTATCCAAACTGTCATGATCTAAATATATATATATATATATATATATAGACACACATACATCAACATAAACCTAAAAACAATGGCAATGGAAATTGAGGTGATAGTGCAAGTGGTGGTAATAGTGCAAACAGAGGTAGTCGTGCAGTATGACTTATTTATTGTTCATCAGAGTGACTGCCAGTGGAAATAAGCTGTTCCTGTGTCTGGTGGTTTTGGCGTACAGGGCCCTGTAGCGCCTACCAGAGGCGAGTAGTTGGAACAGCTTGTGTCCACGGTGTGATGGGTCTGCAGTGATCTTTCCTGCCCGTTTCCTGACTCTGGAGGTGAACAAGTCCAGGATGGACGGCAGGCTGGAACCAGTGATCCTCTCTGCAGACCTAACAATCCGTTGTAGTCTGTTTCTGTCCTGTTTGGTGGCTGATCCAAACCACACAGTGATAGAGGAGCAGAGAACAGACTGGATGATGGCTGAGGAAAACAGAATCAGCAGCTCCTGAGGCAGGTTGAACTTCCTGAACCTCTGCTGGGCCTTTTTCATGATGGTGTTGATGTTGGGGGCCCACTTCAGGTCCTGGGAGATTGTGGATCCCAGAAACTTGAAGATCTCCACAGCGGACACAGTGTTGTTGAGTATGGTGAGTGGGGGCAGTGTTGGGGGGCTCCTCCTGAAGTCCACTGTCATCTCCACAGTTTTGAGCTTGTTTAGATTTGTGAATTCATAACATTGATTTAGACAACGGTTGTGGTTTTTTCACAACGTTACTAAATATTAAAAACTACAAAATGTGGATAACACATATACTAAAATCTACATATTTCTCCTGTACCAAGTTATCTCTGCTGTGAGCTAATTTAGAGTACTACAGTTGGCAGTTGTCTGGGCCGTTCTATACATCATTTTTTTTAAACTGTACCAGATTAGGCCCAACACTTTCACTCTGCAGGGTAACCAATATCTGCAATAATTTAATATCATAAGTGAGGGATATTTCTGTAGGCACACCCAGCATAAGTGTTGTGAGCTAAAAAGAGTAACCTCAAAAAATCGCTTGCTTAGCTTGCTGTTGAAATGGGATCAGAAGCGTTAGTGTGAGCATCACATTTCATAACACAGACGGTTTTCAGGAATACATTCTTTACTTTTCATCTGAATATAAGAAGTCTTCCAAGCAACTATGACAAATTAATTCATTATTTGTCTTTACTCAAGCACGAATTTTCAGTTATTGCCCTATTAGAAACATGGCTTTCTGAGGACTCAAGCGAAATCTTTAAAATACCAAAATACAACTCAGTTCACTATGCAAGAGAGAATGGATCTGGAGGTGGAGTATCTCTGCTTATTTATGGTGACTATGGATTCAAAATGTTGTCTAGTTACTTTTTCCTTCTTATTTATAAAGCAACATGAGTTACAGAAAATTCAGTGACTTTGATTGATAACATCTTAACCAATTCTTTGAGTGAAGGAACCAAATCTCGAGTCTTGTATTCGTTCAATCATTTCCCCATTTTTCAGTACTCTGTAATCAAGATTAATACAGCTAAACATACTCAGAAAATAATAAATAGTATATCGTTCCACACTAATGTTAGGCAAATGTATTATCTAATCTAATCTAATCTAATGCGTGAAACAGCATAAGGAACCATGAGCTCACCATAACCAACAATGTCACGTGCCACGGCACGCAAACAGAGGAATGACAGCTGCTGCAGGGTCTAGTCTAGTAGAGAAATATGCAACATGGATTTGTCTTCCCCCTGTTCATGAGTCAAAACTGATGTCATGTAACCGTCTCTTTAGTCAACGTATTGTGTGAACGGTGTGTCCAGTTTAGGTAGTCCAAGTGTCGGAGCTGACAGTAATGCATTCTTTAAGTCATTAAAGGCATCAGTCGAGGAGTCAGTCCAGGTCAGTTTTGTTATGCGCAGAAAGATGTTTACCATGAATCATGAAAGAGAGGAGTACCTCTCTTTCTGAATGGTTCAAAGTTCAAAAGTTCAAAGTTTGCTTTATTGTCAATTCCACAATGTATTGGACATACAGGGGAGTTGAAAAGACGTTTCTCTCTAGTCCAACATATAAACATATAAACATAAAGTGAATACAGTGCAATAGATTAAAAAAACATTTAGACAATATATATATAATAAGAGAAAAAGAACAAAAAAAACTATCAATCTGTATTTAGCAGCAGTTGGACATGAGGATTTAGCAGCAGTTGGACATGGGGAGTCTTAAAAGAGAGGAGGGAGAGAGTTCAGAGAGTTCAGCTTCCTAACAGCCTGGTGGACGAAGCTGTTTGAGAGTCTGGTGGTGCGAGCACGGAGGCTCCGGTATCTTCTCCCAGAGGGCAGGAAGCTGAAGAGACTGTGTGAGGGGTGGCTGGAGTCGCGCACAATCATGGTCACTTTGTGGGTGAGGCGAGTGTCGTATATATGTCCTGCAGGGAGGGGAGTGAGGGGAGTGAGGCACCAATGATCCTTCCAGCTGTGTTCACTATGCGCTGCAGGGCTTTCCTGTTGTAGTCAGTGCAGCTTCCGCCCCACACAGTGATACAGTTTGTCAGGATGCTCTCAATGGTGCCTCGGTAAAAGGTGCACATGATGGGTGGTGGTGTTCTTGCCTTCTTCAGTTTGCGGAGAAAGTAGAGGCGCCTCTGAGCTTTCTTTGCCAGTGATGTTGTGTTGGCTGTCCACGAGAGGTCTTCACTGATGTCCACCCCCAGGAATTTGGTGCTGCTCACTCTCTCTATATCAGCACCATTGATGGTCAGTGGTGGGTGTTGAGTGTGGCCTCTCCGGAAGTCAACAACAATCTCCTTGGTCTTGCTGTTATTCAGAAGGAGGTTGTTGTCTCTGCACCACGTGGTCAGAAGGCTGACCTCCTTCCTATAGTGGGTCTCATCATCCTTGGTGATGAGACCTACCAGAGTTGTGTCGTCTGCAAACTTGACCATGTGATTGGTGCTGTAGGTTGTGGTGCAGTTGTGTGTCAGCAAGGTGAAGAGCAGTGGACTGAGCACACAGCCTTGAGGGGCCCCTGTGCTCAGTGTGATGCTGCTCGAGGTGTTGTTGCCGACACGTACTGCTTGTGGCCTCTCACTGAGGAAGTCCAGCAGCCAGTTACACAGCGAGGTGTTGAGCCCCAGCTGGTCAAGTTTGAAGATGAGTTTTTGTGGGATTATGGTGTTGAATGCTGAACTAAAGTCTATGAACAGCATTCTCACATATGAGTCTTTTGAGTCCAGGTGGGTGAGGGCTGGGTGGAGAGCAGAGCAGATTGCATCCTCCGTGGACCGTTTGGCACGGTATGCAAACTTGAAAGGGTCCAGGGTGGGGGGAAGAATGGATTTGATATGTGAAATGACTAGCCGTTCAAAGCACTTCATGATTATGGGGGTCAGTGCCACCAGACGGTAGTCATTAAAGCAGGACGGAGTGGATTTCTTTGGCACAGGTATGATGATGGTGGCCTTGAAGCATGATGGTACAACAGCTTGTCTCAGAGAAGTATTAAAGACATCCTTAAGCTCCTCTGCGCAGTCCTTCAACACACGACCAGGGATGTTGTCTGGACCTGTTGCCTTGCGGGTGTTGATAGTGGAGTGTGTCCTCTTCACGCTGGCAGCAGACAGGCACAGAGCCTGATCGTGGGGAGGGGGCGGAGTCTTGTGTGGACGTGTGCTGTTTTGCATTTCAAACCGTGCAAAGAAGCTGTTGAGGTTGTTTAGCAGAGAGATGTTGCTGTCGCAGATCTGTGGCACGGGTTTGTAGTCCGTAAGGGTCTGAATGCCCTGCCACAGGCTCCGTGTATCTCTGCTGAATTTAAAGTGACTGGTTATCTTATTCGTGTATTCCCGTTTTGCTTTCCTGATGCCGTGGGACAGGTCGGCTCTTGCTCTTCTCAGGCCAGTTTCATCCCCGGCTCTGAAGGCATTGTTTCTGGCCCTCAGCAGCCGATGCACTTCCCCTGTCAGCCATGGCTTCTGGTTAGCCCGAGTGATGATGGTTGTTATATGAGTCACATCATCAATGCACTTACTAATGTAAGAAGTAACAGTGTCTGTGTACTCCTCAATGTCTGTGTGATTGTTGTATGTGGCTGCCTGCTTAAACATTCCCCAGTCTGTTGTGTCAAAGCAGTCTTGGAGAGCGGAGGAGGCCCCATCTGGCCACAACCGTACCTGCTTCAGAACCGGTCTGGAGACTTTCACTCTTGGTCTGTATGCTGGCGTTAGCAGGAAGGTGATGTGGTCAGAGAGTCCTATGTGGGGTAGGGGTGAGGCCTTGTACGCTCCTTTGTGAGTAGTGTAGACCAGATCCAAAATGTTTTCCCCTCTTGTTGGGAAATCAACATGCTGATGTAGTTTGGGAAGGACAGTCTTAAGGTTAGCATGGTTGAAATCTCCAGCGAGGATGGTGAAGCCGTCTGGGTGAGCTGTCTGTTGTTCACTGATGGCCTGATACAGTTCACAAAGGGCCGCACTTCTGTCACTGTTGTTGGGGATGGGAGGGATGTAAACAACGACTAGCAGAATCGCTGTAAATTCCCTCGGCAGATAGAAAGGACGGCACCTTATGATCATAAACTCCGCCAGTGGTGGATCCACTGATCTAATATATGACGTCATTCTTATAAAGCTCATCATTTGTTTCTTAGTTTGTGGTTTAGGAACATTTTGCCTGTATTCTTTTGGGAGAGAGGGTTTTGCCCTCTGCTGTGATCACATGTCCCAGATATGAAACTTTATCAAGAGCAAATTGCAATTTGGATGGATAGCCTTGAGACCATTTGCAGCCAAAATTTAAGTAGGATAACTGTAATTCTAAATTACTTTAATCTGCATGCTTCTTCTGTGGGGCTGCAAATCTTGATGTCATCAACATATTGTAACAAGGCAGAACATTTTATAAGTGTCAATTAGCCAGATTGTCTCTCAAGGCTCTGGCCACAGGGCTTTTTAATATCCCTGGGGACACCGGGTCCAGATATAGCCTCTTCCTTTAGATAAGAAGGCAAACCAAAATTTATTGTCTTTGTGCACAGGTACAGAAATAAAAATATAAAAAAAAGTCATAGCATGCATTGAATACTGTGAAGAAGATTTGATGAATACAGTTAGGTGAGAAAGGGTTTTCAGATACGATCATGTAAATGACTGAGGTAAGTGTTAAGAGTGGAATTTCATGGAATCTATATGTTTTGTTAGTGTGTTCAGTTTGCAACTGTTTTGGCTGTTAATTATTCAATTATTATTCTAAGACAGACTGAGATAAAAGGGAAACATATTGACAAGTGAAAAAACCAATGAGCATTATAGTAAAAACTCATACAGCATAGTTAAGTAAAAGTGCTTCAAACTACCACGAATCTATTCCCATGTTTCCATCTCGTGATGAAGGTTTTAGAGTCCATTACTTCATTACTCTTTGGATTGGCTACAGCTGTGTGACTTTGACTCCAGTTGGACCGCTGTGTCAACCCAGCAGAGGTTACCTTCCTGATACAAACGTTTGAAAAGCTGATTTTTAACCCAGTAATGTTCTTGAAGTCCCCCACTAAATATCTCAAAACCTTTCTAAAGCCCAACACAACACCTTGGGTTTAAGGGGATGCCATAATTTCCCTTCCATTAGAATTGTACAAGCATCCTCGAAGTGAAATCCATCCAGATTTCACTTTTAAATTCTAAAGGGGAGATATCATGCTCATTTATAGGTTTGTAGTTGCCTTTGAGGTTTCTACTACAACATCTGTCCAGTTTACGAGAAAAATATGGTGCACCTTTGCACAAGGAGGGTTAAAAAAGGAGATATCACGCGTCATATCATTGGGGTAAAAATCTATTCCATCCATCCATCCATTTTCCACCGCTTATCCGGGGTCGGGTCGCGGTGGCAGCAGGCCAAGCAGGCCGACCAAGACCTCCCTCTCACCGGCAACATGTTCCAGCTCATTCTGGGGGATCCTGAGGCGTTCCCAGGCCAGCTGGGAGATGTAATCTCTCCAGCGTGTTCTGGGTCTTCCCCGGGGTCTCTTCCCAGTTGGACGTGCCTGGAAAACCTCCAGTGGGAGGCGTCCAGGAGGCATCCTAATTCGATGCCCAAACCACCTCAGCTGACTCCTTTCGACGCGAAGGAGTAGCGGCTCGAC
>NW_022283055.1:0-6266 GCF_004355925.1 Anarrhichthys ocellatus
TTCAGTGTTTCACAGTGTTTCACAATGTTTCAGTGTTTCAGTGTTTCCCAGTGTTTCACAATGTTTCACAGTGTTTCAGTGTTTCACAATGTTTCAGTGTTTCAGTGTTTCACAGTGTTTCCCAGTGTTTCACAATGTTTCACAACTGCACTCCAGTTTTCCATGCATCATTGCAGGAGCAAAGGTCAAGGGTCAGGAGGAATCATGCAAACACATTAAAGCTGAACTCTGATATTAATATGTTTGTTTTAGTTATTTAAGCAGCTAAAAGTCTTACTGACATTATGAAATATATTTTTCAGAAGTCTCTCTAGATGGAGACGATTCAGATCCTTAAATTAAAGGTTCCATAGCTGGAGTTAACATAAATGTAATATAATTATCACAACTATGTTTCGTTGGTGTATAATGATCTGAAATGAAGAATCATTGTTTCATTTGGTCTTTGTGGAAGTAGGGGATCCATGTTTTGTCAAAGTGCATTTAAAAAGTCAGCACATTTTAATTATTATTTCTATCAATTATTTACTTTTTAATGTGCATATTGGGGATGAACATAAAACAGGGGATGCAAACATTGCCTCCAGTTATAGAATCGTTCTAATTAAAATATGTCCCTCTTTGGCTCATAAGGTCCCACTTGTTTTCACCTGGAAGCTATTAGTGGCCTGTGGGGCCCCTGTGGGGCCCCTGTGGAGCTGAGGGACCCTCACCATCCCCCGTTTCTGATACACAATCAATAAAAGGACAATGTGACGGCCTCACAATGAGCATCGCTTGTTTTCTCAGTCTGAGCTTCTTGAGCTGCATGTTTCTCACACGAACGCTCCTCATAATGATAAAGGCCGTGAATCGGAGCGCATAAATTACCTCTGAACATTGAAGAGTGTGATGATTAATCGCTCCACAAAAGTCTCCGCTGAGGAGACACAAAGATGTGTCTCCTGCCGATGATTTACAGCGCGTCCCGAGCGCTCGTGTTCGGCCGGGCTGTCAGACGCTGAATCAGAAAACTGTTTGGAGACGCCAAGCCGACAAAAGAGCACAAGACAAAGTCCGCCGCACCTGTGAAGAGCTGCAGTATGGAAACGTTTCCGCTGATGGTGATGATGATGGTGGTGACGAGGCTCTCTGCTGCTTCTTTCAGTGGCAATAATGGCCATCCGGTGGGCGACGAGCTCCATAAATCAAACAGACTGGCGGTTTGTTTACCCGCTGGGGTTGTGGGAGAGGTGTGAAACAGCAGTATCTGTCCCGGCCAGCTGTTCTCTTCCTCCTCTCCGTCTCTCTCTCTCTCTGCAGCCTCGGCTAATCTCGGCTTTCCAACTTTCTTTAATTCTGCTCCTTTATTGTCGTCCTCATAAAGAGTTCTGGGCAAAACTTTGCCTCCGTGCTCTGCCGCTGGAAATGTCTCTGCTATCTCTGCTCCGGAGTCGTGCTCTCGTTAATTCGGTGCCCGTCTTCGATGGGAGGGGCTCGGAGGAAAACTGTTGGTTTTAACGTGCCGGGGCTTCTGGGTAAATAGGTACTGCACCTCGACTTGTCTGTGTGTCCTGAGTAAACAGCAAAGGCTGCCAGCTCACTGGGGGGGTGTTTGTTTTCTGTGTTTGTGTTCTTTATTTGGTCGCTTAATAATGTGACACTGATTCTTTGGTTCGGGGTTCGCCTGCCAACATATTTATGTGTCGGTGCACCAAAGCTTCTAATATTCTTCCTTTTAACCGCATGTACTCATGATGGCTACTGCATGTGTGTATCTGCAGCACAAACAATCTATGCTGACGACATGATCTCGTTAGGATCCATTGATGACCTCATAGTTCTGTTTCCAGGATACAGAATGCTTCTGAAACAGGCGAACATCTAAATAACACTTTTACAATGTGAGGAAACAGACAGGCTTCGTTCTCACCGATGGAAAGGTGAAGACGGCACAAAGGTGAATCCACATTCGTTGAGAACGTTGAGATTTCTTCAACATTTTCCACATCCCGCTACTCGTCTCCATCTCCCCTCCCCCGAGCTGAATCTGAGGGGCCTGGCAGCGCGACACAAGTTGCAATTGATTCAAAATCCTCAGCGGCAAACAGACAAAGGGGTCATCTATTATCCTCGCCGTCCCCCCCCCACCACACTCTCCTCTCTCCTCTCCTCGACCCTTCTTTGGCAGTCACCCGTTAAAGGAAACTCTGGGGACGTCACGGAGCTCTCTGCTCCGCCGTCCTCCCTCCATTTCTCCGAGGAGGCCGGGGGCCGGGGCTAATTGGCGGATCCACCAGGGAGCCCTCCAAACCGCCAAGCCACCAAGACAAGGGGGGCCCATTTGCAAGCATGTGATCTCTGCTGAGAGCCAGAGACTGAGGAGGAGGAGGAGGAGGAGGAGAGAGGCTGGTGGGTCTAGAGGACATGGGAGAAGTGAGTCCCATGAGAGGAGTGGGTGGCAGAAAAAGAAAAAAAAGCTCCTTTAGCTCAAAATAATTAAAGATATTACTTTCAAAGAGGAATACACAACTTTATCTCTGAATTACCTCGAACCCCTCGTGTGGCCACATGTGAGCCAGGAGGCCTGACGAGGTGAAGCCTGGCAGCTCCTCGTGGAGCTTTTTAGTGGAGAATTGTGGGTAATTGACAGAGCCGGACTGCTTCGTGAGCTCCTTTAGCAGCAGCTCTTTGTGTTTATCAGCCCGGCCGATCGATGGTCATCTTAACCCCCCGAGAGAGCGAGGCCAGGACGGATGAAGAGTAAAGACTCCTCTTTTGTGGTCCGGGGGCAGCTCGGTCCAGCGCCGTCGGCAGCGCTCCCAGAGGGCCCCGCTCACAGAAACATGAAAGATTGAAACCATGACAACAAGCTGGAATAAATCTTTCTATTTCTTCTCCCTCACAACTATATTCCCCCAATGCATCCCCAGACTCGCTCCTTTCAGAGGAAATACTTTCAAATATTTTGGTTTGGGCTCTCACTTTGAGCCTCTCTTCAGTGACCCGGCTGGGTCCAGGGGGAGCATCCGGCAGAAGAAGCTGGAGGCGTGAAGCCACAGTGTGACACAATCGGATTTGATCATGCAAGCCAATTCAGACTAGAAACCACAGCTGCACTCGGCTGCTGACTGTAAGGAACGCGTCTGTGTTCTCTATGGAAGGACTGGAAGCTTCTTTTTATCTGCTGGGAGGAATATTTGTTCTGGTCTGCATCGAGCTCAGATCTCTGCTGACCGAGCTGCTAACATGTGGAGTCTTGAGCCAAGTTTGTTTTTGACCACAAGAACTTTGCCCTCGTTACGTTTCGACCGCCGGGACCAGCGTCTAAATGAAGTGACTTTTACACCGTAAAGGATCAGGAGGAAGCTAGGCTTAGCATCCAGACATGTGAGTGGTATCAGTCCTCAGATCAGCTCTCTCAGAACTCCTCCCCCCAAAAACGAGTGAGTATATTTCACAACATGTTGAACTCTGTACGGCTGCATCGATCTCATCAAAGCTTGTCCCGCCTACTTTTCTATGGCTCTATTAGCTCAGATGGAATATTTATCAATCAATCAATCAATCGAAACGTGATGTCAGACTCAAGACATGACATATGATAACTGAAACCATGGTTTAGAAGAATATAATATTCATAACTATGTTATCATTTGTGTTTAATCACTGAGAAGCTGAGAATGAGTCCTTCACATCGACAGAGGGAGGCGGTCCTCCTCCACAGAGTCCTCCATGCTCCTACGGGAGCCCAGAGCGGACAAACCAAACCCTGCTTCCAAAGAGAGCTTCAGTGTTTCTATACCTGAAGGCATCAGAGCTTGTTACACTGCGCTCTGACTTCTGCTGCTCTTCAGGTCGACTTTACTTATCAAGAACATTTCAGCAGCGAGGAAACTCAAAGCACTTTACATAAAAACATCAACAGACAGAAGACAGAATGACACCATGTTTATGTAAATACAATTAGCATTAAGTGTCACTTAAGAGCCAAGATAATAACAAGCTGAAATAGAATGAAACCGAGCAGTGTAAGAAATGATTTAATAACAGTTAGCAGCAAACAGAAAAGTCTTCAGCCTTGATCTCCAGCTGACCTGCAGTCTGTTCCACATACATGGAGCATTCAAAGCTGAACTCTGCTTCTCCATGTTGAGATACGTTGTAATGTTCAGTGTGTTCAGTTGGTCATGATCTACAACTCCATCAGATGTCAAATCCTCCACAGTGTCCCTGTAAACGCTGACAAAGTGGTCTGGAATCAGGACTGAAGCGGTGACCTTCCTGCATGCACACAAAGAAGAATCAAAATGGTTTTTATATTTGAATCTGGAATTCATGTTTTGTGACGGCGATTCCCCCAAAAGACCCTCGATATGATATGAAGGGGGTGCAGCGTCTTTTTAAAGTCTGTCACACCTTTTTTGACCTCATTCTAGTTTGATCTGCAGCCTCAATCACCCCGACACACACACACACACACACACACACAGGTTTCTGCTGAGCTCAGCAGTCTCGGTGTCCATCGTCTCAGTAAACCTGATGGACGGAGGAGACCGGTCTCCTGGGACATGAAACAGCCTGTCTGTTCAAATAAAAGCCTCTTTTATACCTTTCCCTTTCATGTGTCTCTGTTCTTGGGCTGTAAACTGGATTCTTTTACTGTCTCATCTCACTGCTTTTTATTTATTCTGGAACACTTTGGAGTCACTCCGGTGAAGAGAGACATTATGTTGACTGTGTGACCTGCTGATTTAATGGACATTCACCTTCTCACACTTTCACAATAGAGTGGAGGATTCAAATGAACATCTACAGTAGGGGTCTTCAACGTTTTTCAGGCCAAGGACCCCCAAACTGATAGAGAGATGGAGCAGGGACCCCCGACTATATATATTGTATACAATTCTGTTTTATATTGAACTGGGCCTAGTGCCATGTATAAACATACCTCTTTATTGTGCATTCAATACTAAGCTATTCAAATAATACACAGGTTCATATATTAATGTTTTTATTTTAAACATGTGCAAGGCACAGTGAGTAGGGGGGCCGTGCCACTGACATTTATAAACACACCTTGTCAGCTGATACCAACATCAACATTGTCTGTCAATTGCATGATAATCATCACACAAGCTATTCACACTGATGTTTTCAGTTTAAACATAAATGTGGAAACGAAAATGAGTGATGTCCTATTAGTGCCACTGCCATGCATACACATACCTGTTATCTCTCATACAATACTGAACTATTAAAATAATGGACAGATTCATGTTTGGGGAACAAAAAAAACAAATAAACAAAAAGTCTAATCAACCAAAGATTTTGCGGACCCCCTGCAGTACCTCCGCGGACCCCCTAGGGGTCGCGGACCCCCTGTTGAAGACGTCTGGTCTACATTATTTAGTTTAATTTAAATGTTTAAACTCAACTTGACTCAAACCGTCCTTCTTACATTAGTTTAGTTAACTTAACTTTAGTTTAGTTAACTTTACTTTAGTTTAGTTAACTTTACTTTACTTTAGTTAACTTTAATTTAGGTTATTTAACTTTACTTTACTTTAGTTAACTTTACTTTAGGTTAGTTAATTTAACTTTGCTTTAGTTAACTTTACTTTAGGTTAGTTAATTTAACTTTAATTTCGTTAACTTTACTTTAGTTTAGTTAACTTTACTTTAGATTAGTTAATTTAACTTTACTTTAGTTAACTTTACTTTAGAACATCTTCCTGACTTCGTGGCTGAAACCAGTTGGAAACATTTAACTGTTTTATAGCAGCACAATTCATCTCAATATCTAGAAACATTCTAATGTTTATGATTAATGTTAATTAATCATAAACATAGCGATTATCTGATGTTACAACGGAGGACTGAGGAAGAGTCAGAGAGGTGAGGTGAGTCTACGTCTTCCAGGAGATGAACAGAAAACAGTCACATGACCGCAGGAGGAAGAGATTATCTAAATGCTCTCACGTCTTTAACAGACTTGATTCAAGCAAATGAGATTCAGGAATTTATGTCAGAATAAACGACAGATGGATGTTCAGACACATTCCTAACAATCTGAGTCTCTTTAAGCCTCGAGATTGGTATTTTATTAGTGTTTACAGGGAACAGATAGAAGTGAATCTTTAGATGCTGCTCGTCTTCATCACCAGCAGCGTCTGACGGTTTCATTTCCTCATTTTCTCATTTTCTCAGGTGAGGTGGAGTCTGCGACCTGGTGGTCGTCATGGCAGCAGACAAGGTGAACCGACCCCGTTCTGATGCAGGGTGTT
>NW_022283056.1:0-6265 GCF_004355925.1 Anarrhichthys ocellatus
ACACACACACACACACACACACACACACACACACACACACACACACATACACAACATGCACACACAGCCGTGCCATGTTATTTGCCTGGCAGGATGTGAGGTCACTAACTTCCTGTTGAAAGGTCTAATGGGTTTTTTTTGTTTGTTAATGTCAGCTTTAGTGAGAATAATCAAATCTGAGGAGGTTTAGAGCTCTGAAGTTGACCACAAGTATCCAGTTAGAGTCAATGAAACAATGCTAAGGACCAAAAGTCAGTTCAAGAGTGAATCATTTACTACACATGCATAATGAGATGAAAAGTGAAGAGTCTTTGGCAATTAGACTCCATCGTGACCTAGTATATTAGAAGGGGGTAGTGATTGATCAGGAATACCCCCCCCGGAGTGTAAAGAGAGTCTTCCTGATTTAACTTTTGCTAAGCTTTACTTAAAAGAACAGACAAAGCATTAAAGCGTGGTGGAATTAGCATGCTAGCTAGCTAATTGGCCTGCTGTATGCTAGCTAGAGAGGTAGCTTGCTAATGCTACCATGCTTTAATGCTACGCTGGTTACAGAAAATAAGAGTGTAGTCTTTTACAGTGTTTTTGTTTTTTTCTTAAATACTCATCCTGAGCCCACATGTGTATTTAAGTTTGTCACCGTGAGTGTGTGTGTGTGTGTGTGTGTCTGTGTCTGTGTGTTTTCCCTCAGTGGGCTCCAACTGCTGCAGCTATGCAGGGCGCCACACCACCTGCAGGGAGTACTGCCAGGCCATCTTCAGGACCGACTCCACCCCCACCGTGTCCCAGATCAACGCCGTCAAAGAGTACTGTCAGAGCCACAGCCCCCAGCTGCTCAGCTGCGTCAGCAACTTCACCAAGTCCTACCCCATACGCAGCCCCATCGACAGTGAGTCCGTTCACGCTTCGCAATGCACGCATCCAGCCGACACTCCAGTGCTGCTTTATTACAGGAGCACTGGATTCATTAGTCCCTGTTGTTCTGGGTGTGGTGTTTTGCCGGTACTACTACCCCAACTTTTATCTCTTCATCTTTCGTCTCTTAATTCTGTTCTTTTCCCAACCCCAGCTTCATGCATCTCTAAACACACAGTCATTTTTTAAATTAGAAACACTTTCTGTATACATGGTGAAAGTGCCACAGAATGATTTGTGAATGTTGACAAAATCAATTTGTTGTATTTTAATCGGAAGAAAATTACAACTAAATGAATGGCTCATAAGCTGTTGATGAGCACTGTGTGTGTTTAGGACCGTTGTGTCAGCAGAGTTACAGAAGTCTCGTAGCTTGTTTGACCTGCTGTCCGTTTTGTTGGAATAAAACTGAACATCATGAAACAGCACAGCTTATTTTGTCGCTTTACTCGGGAGGTTTTTTGCAAGAAACGACTGTCTGCCCAAAACCCACAGCACTCGACGTCAGACAGTCAGCTGCAGCAGAAGTTGACGTTTGCCAGCAGCAGACTAACGGAACAGTTTTGGAGAGGCAGCGACAGATGGGACCATCCGAGGAGCACCTGAATGCACCTATTTCCACAGTTCTGCCAACTTCGGTGTGTTAATGAGCTTAAAGTTGTAATAATCAAACAACATAGACGTTACTGAGAAGAGGAGAATTCTCCTGGTCGGGAACTCATTTTTTCGGATTATTCCAAAACTATACGAATGCAGCACAAATGTCCTATCTCCCAATGTCAATAAAAGTGAGAAGAAAAATGCGTGTACAAACAACCTCTTTGGGCGGAGGTAACTAACCTTATGTTGCTGTAACGTTGGCAGATGAGTGAAAGATGTTTTCTTGTTGAAATGCGATCATGACTGGTTGTTGTTGGTGGGTTTAGGCATGCAGCTCAATGCGTAAATTTTTAATTTATTATACTATATTGATCCCTTTAAGGGGGAAATTTGTCTCTGCATTTGACCCTGTATATAGGGAGCAGTGGGCTGCCAATGACAGGCGCCCAGGGGTTCAGTGTATTGCTCAGGTACACTTCGACATGTGACACGTCCCAGTTGGGGATTGAACCGTTGACCGTACCAGACCGTACCGGCCCACTTTCACGACTGGGTGTGGACCTATATGTGACGTAGTCATCTTTGTGTCTATAAAATAATGTGTGTGTTATTTTCTATGGTGGGAACCATAAATATCATGAAAGAGTACATATCCCAGCACTCATTAATCCACCCGTACCTCTCATCCAGGTCTGTACTGCTGTGACCGGGCGGAGGCCACCCACTGTCAGGTAGCGTGCCGGCGGATCCTTCGCACCATGAGCACAGAGCACGAGATCATGGAGGGTCTGATCAATGAGTGCGGCTCCCAGCCCCTCCCTCAGGAGCCCATGTGGCAGTGCTTTCTGGGCAGCGCCCACCCTCCCTCCCCGCCCGAAGAGGAGACCCCCCACCCCGCCAAGATGGACTGCGCCAAGCTGCACTGCTGCTCCAAGGCGAACACCTCCCTCTGCAGGTACGGCGCGCCGCTTAGCGGAAGCTGCTGCGTCGCTGTCCGGAGCACAAAAGTTGAGGTGAAGTGTGTCTGTGTGCTCCGCTCTGACAGGGACATGTGCCAGGAGATCAGCACCAACTGGGGCAGCCAGACATGGCAGGACTTTGACCAGCTCTGTGAGTACAACCCAGTGGAGACGGAGCTCATTAACTGCCTGGCCGACGTCAGAGAGCCCTGTCAGCTGGGCTGCAAGGACCTCACCTACTGCACCAACTTCAACAACAGGTCAGACTCCTGGATGCTCGCCACGGTTGGACTGATGTGTTTTCCATGGTGGTAGCTCCTCTCTTTGTCAAATGATATTTAGATATCTAGTCCTTCTCATGTCAGTAGAAACACCTATTCCATTTGTATGTTTAGATCACACACCGTGATCATAACCGGCTCCAAAACAACACAAGTAGACATGATCAGGTTCTGTAGGGTCACAACATTTATTCTTTTTTACATTTTCATCAGCAACAACTAAATTCATCCTCCTCTATTACCGGTTGCTTTTAGAAGCAAATGAATAAGAAGAGCATATTTGCATCCGTATTGTAATAAAGGACGATTGTTTTGTTGAGTTATTCGGCAAATTACCAAAGTAAAAGTCAAACATTTAACAGTTGATGTAAGCTACCATTTTACATTCACTTTTAACATTAACAGTACTAGGAATTAAAATTTTGTGTTCATTTGGGCGGTCCCGTGGACAAAAGCGGCAGCGTTTCACCAGAGAAAACACCAGAGTCCCTTTAGAAAACCTCTTGATTTACTGCAGCAGGTTCTCACAGTCTGCCCCGCTCAGGACTGGTTCTGGTTCTCCCGTGCCTCCCTTCTCTCCAGCGGGCCCAGCAATACGGCCTGGGTCTCCAGCTGTTGAATGGGCTGTTTGCATTTCAAGGGTCACATTTCATGATTGGTAAAGTGAAGTGAAATAATTGTACAGCTTACACTTCAACCACTTCAGTTGCCTTTTCAACTGCTGTATCTGCTTGTATACTGATTGACACGTCCACTGTTTACAGTACACACACTTCAACTATTCAATTACTTTAATTGTTAACAGATCAACTGACAGTTTAACTTTTGTCTCTAGCTCTCCACATGAACTGCTTTCATCTCTCACACTTCAACTACTTTCGGTACTTACTATCTGGCAAAGTTATCGACCGACTTTTCAGCTGCTTCCAGCTCTTTGCTTTAACCTTCAACTGTTAGTTCAACTACTTTCAGTGCAAACATGGAAATGAACAACTCCACTGCCTACAGAATTTGAACCAAACGTATTAATGCTACCACCTGTTTTCAGCTCTGACTCTTCAAGTCCTTTCAGTGCTTACATCTCAGTGCTTCAACTAAACTGCAACTACAATAGTTCACATCAAAGAATTCACATTGTAATCGTTTTACAGTGTTTACATGCTACAGTTGCACACTTGCATACAGTTTCTTAGTTTTTTATCAATTTATTTTTATCATCATACACATTTCGTAATCCTTCAGCTGTGTGAAAATGCATCATTTCGAGCCTGAAGACGGAGAGAGGCAGAGAGGGGAAACAAGAGACATTGTTACACTGAACCCAGTGTGACCCAGGAGTTATCAGTACCACAGCATGTTTTACACACTGTCTACAGATGGGGCCAAGGGCCAAATGGAACAGCTTCAAAGGCTGCACTGGGAAGTCACACTAACACACACACACACACACACACACACACACACACATAAAAACAAACTCAAACGTACTGCCCACACACACACAGCAGTCTGCCGGTCACCTGGTGAGGGAGGCAACCACAAGAGCTCACAGACATTTGAGACGACAGCATTCTGAGAAGTCTACGCTGTGTGAGATGTGGGATTCAATTAGATTGGAGTATCAAATGTTACTTAGATAGGAGACGTTCAAAACGTTACTGTATAGTTTGTTGAAATACTTTGTATTTTGTTAATTATCTGTACATCCCTGAAGCTGCTGAATATATTTAGAATTTAGACCAAGAGTACAGCCATGCCAACAGCTCTGTGAAGCTGCCTTCAGGCATAGCAGTGCTTTGAGCCAACTGCTTGTATTGGACAAGTTGAATTTTTGACCTAATGATGGCACTAGATGAAAGGTCAGGGGCTCATCACATCCTCTTATGTCAATCCATCCAATATTTGCTGAAATACGGTTTTATTTCTGGACTGGAGGTGGACCAACAGGCCAACATCCGTATCCTTGCTGCTAGCGTGGCTTAAAACAAGGTTGGAAGTAATCTCATGTTGTCTGATTCTTTCGAACCATCAGAGATAAGTTAGGAACTTTCATACGGTATTCCGGGCACAAAATTGTAAAAGATTTGTTCCCTACATTCCCTAAGAAATTATAATAATCAGATTAGAGGTCCAAAATAGTGTCTCAAGCTCAAACAGCAGCCGTCTCTCAAAGTGAACAGCATTAGGCTTTCTGTTATCACTCACAAAGACAATCATTTGACACATTGTGTTATTTCAGATCATGATGGCATGGAGCTCCTGCTGTGGCATTGTGGGATTTGAATTTCAGGCAAACAAACTGTGTGTAGGCTCTTTGATGGGCTCCAGGGGAGAGCCCTGTGAGAGTCTCTCCTCCCCCGAGGGGTTCAAACGCTGGGCTGTGTAGCCGGGAGCAGCATGGAAGACTAACAGCACTCTGGAGCTAGTGGAGCATGGAGCTAATAACTGTGTGTTTGTGCGCGTCTGTCTTGCTGCGTCTGCGTCTGTGTGAGACAAACAAATTTTTTTTCAAACTTGAATTAGAAACACATCCATGCTCATCCTGATTTAGAGTACTGTGTCCAAAACTGGATGTTTTCTAGACTCAAGTCTCCTTACTGATCCAGAAAGTAACTCACTCACATACTCATACATGCATTCTTTCATTTATCCAGAAAGTAATTCTCAACTTTACTAATGAAGTCAGACTTGTTACAAATGACATGATGTAGTTTTTATTTTACCAACCTATTGATCTGTATCTAACAATGAAACCACAGCAGAACCTCTTTGTTTTGCGTTCATACTGTAGTAAGAAAGAAACATTGTTGGTAATCTACATGGAGGTAAGCCCCTTAACTCCATGTACAACAGTGGATGTGAGGTTGTTGCTCTACAACCTTAGCCAGAGTTTAGTTGGAAAGGAAGATGCAGAAGTGTGTATGAGCTGCAGCAGCCCTGCTTAATCTGCTGGGACTGAGCTCAGCTCAGGGAAGAGCTTTAGTGAGTTGCTCTTAACAAGAATCAGCTGATTGACGCATTTAGTTTCGGTTTGAGAGAAGTACCACGTTAACCATTTTTGGGGTTAAATAAAGTTAAAACTCCAGGGCTTCACACACACACACACACACACACACACACACAGGATAAACAAGGCATCCACTCATCAGGAGCAAATGGAATGATGGAACCACACCCTGAACCTTCTCCCTTCCAACCACCAATTAGCTGAGTCACTTAAGACCAAACCCACCAATCAGACATCAAAGACACTTCCTGGTGCGGTGGACGAGGAAAACAGTCCCTCACATGATGCAGAGGGGACTCCCTCTGAGGACACTTACATGGTGGACGAATGTCCTTAAAGCTTCCTACAGTATTTTTCTGTCACTCTGGGTTACGTGGTGGTTTATTCCAATCGTGCTGCGTGGACTCAGTCATCTGGGATTACGACCGTCGCCATGTTGTTTTTTTAGCATCCAACGAACCATATTTGGACTGTGGAGGAGTGACGTAGAGACGCTGTATACG
>NW_022283057.1:0-2324 GCF_004355925.1 Anarrhichthys ocellatus
AAAAAAAAAAATTATAAATATAGTATAGTAAATAATAAATGTCATAATATAGCATGTCATAAATATGTCATAGTATAGTGTACCATAAAATGTAACTAAGGAGTCGGTGACAAATATAGTATAGTATAGTATGCCATAAAACAGTGAATGTATAATATGTCATAAAGACAAATCATGTCCAGAAACAGTCATAGTACACCATAAAAATAACAAAAAGTCTTAAAACCGTGATTGTTAAGGCTCGACTAGTAAACCCAAGTCCAGACAGGAAGCCAATGGTAAGTTAGAAGGTGGCTTTATTTGCGTTGGGGCTGGTTGGTGAGTTGTGCTGAAGGTGGTTCAGCAGAGAGGAAGGCCACCAGAGAGGAAGGCCACCAGGGAGTGGATGCTTGGCTGACCAGGAACGGAGGCCTGAGTCCGGCTTAGGTCACTGCAGGCGCAGGGAAACAGGTTTCAAAAAAATACTGACGGAACAGTAGCAACAATGTAAACAACCGCGAGTCTACGATCTAGCGATCTGGTAAAGTCCGAACCAGGTTTTTATGGCAAATTACGATGAGTGGTAGCCTGACACCTGTACACCTGGGTCCACTCCTGCAATTTAACAAACACAAGAACGTGAGAGACTGCAGGCTAAAGGAGGCGTGGAGGAGGACGAGGTTGTGACCGTCAAAGTAAAGTAAGCCAAACAAAGTCTCAGTACAAATGTAGAAAAACAGCGTGGAGATTGATTGGCCGGTTGGGAGTACACCTCACAAACTGGTCAGTATGAAACATGTGTACAACCCAAAAAATAGTGAAGTCATATAACTGAGCCATGTAGTTTCAAATGTTCTTTTCTTTGTTTTGCAGGAACTGGCTTGCGTCATGAGCCACACCTGGGCCTGCTGTGGTCACGGACTTTAAAGATCACCACCTCTCCATGGAGCCACCGTCTATTGTTTTGTTTGCTGCAGACTTTCACACAAGCACACATGCTCACATGAGGGATTACCAACTTCCATGTTTGTTACTTTGTAAACAGATGTGCTCTTTTCTTACTTCTAAACTCATCTGGTCTCCCAAATTCTGTGGCAGCCTAGTAGCCAGGTGGTTAATGAGGAGTAGCAGCGCCATAATAAAGTTTAAGAGGATAAATAAATGTGGAAACAAATAACTACATATAAAAAACTAATTGTAACCATTTTAATTTATTCATTGATTTTGTTTAGAGAAGGGTCTCTGCAGTTTCAGGCTCCATGATGTGTCTAAATACAGACAACAGAAAGTCGACCAGACGCAGACTTGTGAAGGTGGTGGTGGCTTTGGTAGCCGAGGTCTTTGAACACTCGCTCTGTATGTGGAGGAAAACTGTGAACCAAACCATGTTTTGAGAATGTTTACTTATGAAAAGTCTTTGCCAAATATCTGCGCTTACCAATACAGTCCTCAAGGAAATTGTGTTGCGCAATCTTCTAAGTGCATAGCCCCAAGTTAGTAGGAAATACTTTAATAGATTCAAACTTCCCTGTTCAATAACTCAAAAGCAAAAAGTTCAACAAAAACAGCCTCTTTGCAGCCACAGTGAGGTAGACAACGAGCTACAACTTCATCAGAGAGAGCCGTCCTTATACCACAACACACTTTATTTAATTATGCAAAAGTAAATCCGTTTTGGTCAGGGCAGGTATTTGCCGTAGACTGTCTATGTACTGAGCAAGAGTCAAAATAACATCTAGGACACTTCTTATGCAATGATCTTTCCTTTCCTAATTCACGTCCACATCCTGTCTACTTGCGCCAAATTCTACAAGTAGGTCTATCTGTGGTGTTAGTGGTGGACCTGCAGATGGACCTACTTGTATATTACACCCGTCAAAATGGTTGCAGTTCAGTTAGGTTAAGGAAGCAACATCATGGTTTGGGCTAAAATAAGATTTTTAAATAAGCCTGCGAGACTGCAAAGAGACCATTCTCACAGCAGCAGTTTGTGTACAGAAGTGACTCAGCCTGAGCAGGAAGACCCGTCAGGCAGATGATTAACAGCTTGGCCCTGAAAGGAACACGAGATATAAATGAACAATAACAAATGTAGAAATGGAAAAACAAACAAATTACATCGCTAATAAGTGTTATTTGTCTGTGTGTGTGTGTGTGTGTATATGTATATATATATGTATGTATGTATGTATGTATGTATGTATGTATGTATGTATATATATATATATATGTATGTATGTATGTATGTATGTATGTATGTATGTATGTATGTATGTATGTATGTATGTATGTATATATATATATATATGTATGTATGTATGTATGTATGTATGTATGTATGTATG
>NW_022283057.1:2424-4685 GCF_004355925.1 Anarrhichthys ocellatus
GGGGGGGCTGAAGAAGTCCACCGAGAAGCCGAAGTAGCTGCCCTCCGGCCCGGAGAACACGGCCGGTTTGTCGGCGTCCAGGTTGAAGGATCCTCCGCGACGGAGGAGACCCAAACACAGCAGGACGAGGACTGTGCGTCCCCCGGCCATGGCTGCGGAACCACCGAGTAAGACGGTTTAAAAAATAAATATAAACAGAGGCGCGTTCAGTGTTTTTTTAGTGTTAGTTAAACCGCGACTTCCGGTGTTACCCCGAGATCTGTCCGGTTCTGTCCGGCGGTTCGTTAGCCTCTTTTTAGCCGATAAAAGTAGCAGAAATACGGGGACAAGCTCGGGGAGAGGCCGCGACCGACCGACCGACCGACTGACTGGGTGTGAGTGAGTGTCTGTGTGTGTTTGGAAGTGTGTCAGTTGACCACTAGTGTCAAGCTACATTACTAGACCACACGGCGTCCGGTTAATCCCCTTCAAAACAAAAGCACTGGCGTGTTATTTTTAAATATATATTATTATTAATATATCTTTTTTTTCATGATAAGTACAAACAAATAAGGCATGTTTACAAGTGTCATTAAAGGTAGTTATCAAAAAGATTATTCCTCAGGTTGAGCAAAATAAAAATATAAATTACAGAAACAAAACTAAATTTAAAAGAGATCCATATAATTAGTTACATTTAAAGCAACTGTGTTATCACAAATTAAATTAAACTCTGAATAACAATGTGAGAATTCTCTCGTCTTCAAACAGTTTCAGGAGTTCTTACTTAAAGGTGCAAACTGGGTTTAGTCTTAAAATCGCCATTTATTTATAAAAGACGTCGTCAGTAACGACACAATGTTGAGAAGAAACACCACGTGAATGTGAAGTAGAATTGATTTAACTTTTAGACGGGCTAATATTTTATTCACATAAAATATTTACATATTATCTCGACCTAAAATAATTCAGACAAAATAAATTAAACATTTGTTTTATTTTAGACAATTTCAAATATATGAGTTTCTCTCTGTGTATTTAAACATGACAGAATATACAAACAACATGTATAATTAACAGGTAGTCAGATGTTAAGTGTTTGGTGTTTAACTAATATCTTGTTCATAATCAGAATAAAAGAGATAAATCTTTATTGATCTCCAGAGGAGACAGACTGACAGAAACACGTGCAGACAAATACAGAACTATAAATACATGGAGAGAACAGTCAGACAATCGAAATAAAGACGAACTAGATTCTATGTAGTTTGAATGCAGTGCAGTTTTACAGTGTTACTACTTTTACTTCCTTAAAGTAAGTACTTTATATGACTTTTAACTTTTAAATGAGACTCATAAATCAGCTGTTTCGTAAAGGAACTAAATAAAAAAATGATTAACCAGAAATCATGCTTTTATTCTGAAGGTGTTATATCGGTTTCCTGTGTTTTCCAGGCCTGTTTGGGTTCTAACTTGACGGAGCGGATTCCTGACGCACAACAGGAAGTTCACTGGAGGAACATTTTATTTGGAGAGTTTTACTTTTTACATTATTTTGATAACTGAAGTTAATTTGCAGATTTAGATGAATAACACATGAACCATTAAATTAAATAGAATATATTTATCTGCTCAGCAGAATATAAAGTTATTAAAATGAGCTCAAGCTTCATCAGCTGCAACATTAAAGTGATGAACACATTAATGCATCAATATTTATACAACGATAATATCATATATATTGTACGGCATGATGAGTACTTTTACTTTATTACATTATGTTTATTTTACTTTATAATTTTTATTTGTTAAAAGTTTAAATGCAGGACTTTTACTTGTAACAAAGTATTTCGACACTGTTGTAGTACTTTCATTTAAATGTAGTGTTGATTCTGGCGCCCCCTGTGGACTAACGTGGTAGTGTCTCTGAGCGCCAGAGTCTCTTTAGAAAACCTCTCATGTTACTGCAGCAGGTCTGACAGTCTGCCCCTCTCAGTCCAGGTTCTGGTTCTCCCGTGCCTCCCTTCCCTCCAGTGGGTTCAGCAATACGTCCTGGGTCTCCAGCAGCGTGGTGTCGGTGTTGACTCCCAGAGAGGAGAAGCTCTGCTCCTGGAGGAGGAGGAGGAGGAGGAGGAGGAGGAGACGCTGCTGCTGCTGCCGGGAGCTGAGCTCTCCTCCTCCCTTTGGAGCTCCGACTGCAGGTCCAAGGCTGCAGGTGAAGCCGGATCTGGGTCAGTCCACGGTGGACCGGTCTCTGCTGGAGGATCTGGGTCTGTCCACGG
>NW_022283057.1:4695-4958 GCF_004355925.1 Anarrhichthys ocellatus
GTCCACGGTGGACCGGTCTCTGCTGGAGGATCTGGGTCTGTCCACGGTGGACCGGTCTCTGCTGGAGTCTGAGCTGAAGGAGGTTCTGGTGAACCTGCATGAGTTCATCTGGTTTCATCAGAATCCGACCCGGTGGCTCCGATGACGAGCATTAAGAATAACTCTATAGAAACAGACCATCTTCTCTCTGATGGTCTCTGTACTGATGGAGGTCTGATAGAGGATCAGGACTACACTGAGACTGGTTCATATAGAGGATCAGG
>NW_022283057.1:4968-6264 GCF_004355925.1 Anarrhichthys ocellatus
TAGAGGATCAGGACTACACTGAGACTGGTTCATATAGAGGATCAGGAGTAACTGAGACTACACACAATCCCAACTCTTTATTTTTTGGCGACTGAGTAGAGTCTTGAGTTAATAAAGACCCACGTTAACGGCTATTAAGACAGACCAGAATAGAGTCTAGTCTAGTCCAGATCAAGTCTCAAGTCTCAGATCAAGTGTGATTCAGGACGGTGAAGAACCTGAAGTCCTGAGAGCTGAATCCAACATGTTCTTTAAGTCCTAAATCAAGACAGACTGCTGAAGTTAAGATCAGGTCAAGTCCAGAAAATCGAGTCCACAGTCCAAAGACCGGGTCACTTAAACACAGGACACATGTCGTCTGACAAAGATCATATTTAATGCATTCATGATGAGCTCGACAGTTGATGTAAAGTCGTCTCCTCACAGAACCAGATCCTCGTCTCCTCACAGTCTGGATCCAGAAACAAGGTTTTGCTCTTATTTGGCCATGAAATGCTGTGAATCACTACAATGAAGTGAGCTCTCAAGAATGTGTGGCAGGACTCCATGAGGGGGCGTGTGTCTGTATGTGTGTGTGTGTGTGTCTGTGTGTCTGTGTGTGTGTGTGTGTGTCTGTATGTGTGTGTGTGTGTGTCTGTATGTGTGTGTGTGTGTGTCTGTGTGTCTGTGTGTGTGTGTCTGTGTGTGTCTTTGTGTGTGTGTGTGTGTGTCTGTGTGTGTGTGTGTGTGTGTGTGTGTGTGTGTGTGTGTGTGTCTGTGGGAGTGAGTTTATTTATAGTCAGATTTATGAAAAGTTTTTCTCCAAAAGGTCAAAATAAATCTCTACAAACAATCAAATCAGTTTAATTAAACATTTAAAACAAAGTTAAAATATAAAATCTAAACTCAGATCAAACTGTTGATGTTGATACTCTGTCAGCAGAGGGCGCTGCTGCTCCTTCAGTAGACAGACATGGGTCCAGTCCCAGTGTCCCCCTTCAGACCTTAGACCTGAACCCTCAGGGACTCACTGAGCTCACCTGGTACCTGGTTGTGTTTTAGAGACTGAGGGACTAAATACCATGACAACGTGTTATGTTGTGTTCAATTGTGGGTTTTATTCTTTTTACTTCCTGATTAATAATTCCTCTTCTAACAGTTTCAGTTTGTTTTGTAACAAACTGAGGCTCAGGTTTATAGTTAGGGCTGGCTCAGGTTTATAGTTGGGGCTGGCTCAGGTTTATAGTTGGGGCTGACTCAGGTTTATAATTAGGGCTGGCTCAGGTTTATAGTTGGGGCTGGCTCAGGTTTATAGTT
>NW_022283058.1:0-6264 GCF_004355925.1 Anarrhichthys ocellatus
ATCAGTGAACAACTGCCTCAAATTTGAAGAAGATTGGACAAAGTATGACCATTCTACAGTGTTTCTTCCATGAAGAGATCCAGGCGGAGCTCTAAAAGGATAGTTGAAGACCCAAATGGACACATGTTAACCAAATGATATTCTGACACACTAAAGGTGTTTCTCCCTTTATATTTTGATATTATAGTATTTTCCTTTTATTTTTAGCTTTTGCAAATTGCAAAAACTATATATATGGTCGAAGACGTGGTATGTGAGTAGCGGACTTGCTGTGCGTAATGGCTGCGGCCGAGCGCACGATCGAGTATGAGGGTAGCTCAGTTACGCAAGGTTATACGTTGGTTGACTGCTTATAGAAGAGGATGATAAGGTTTGTACTATAAGTACTAGCGTTTTCTGATGCCACTAGCGCCATGGTAACATCCGCTAGCACATTGTCGGGTCTGTAATGTGTCTTTTTCCGTCGAAATGCTGCAAGATCCGACTTGCAGCGGTTATGGCGACTTTGGACAGTGTGTGTTTGGGCTCCTTTTGTGAAAAATCCATAAGAAATGAAAGAAAATCGATGATTTCTTTGTAAAGATGAGGATTTTGGGCATGCTGGGATACCAAACACGGCCATGTTTTGTGACGTGGTTTGCGCAAGCAAGCCGTAGGAACGGAAGGGGAGGGGATCGAGGACGCCGGCGTCCTCACAGAGTTGAACAGGCAAAACCCTTGTCAAATAAATGAGATGATACAATGTGATGATCACAAAGACATTTATTTATCATGTGTATGTAAACCTGCATACACAACAAGAAGCCCAACAGGCTTTCCCACGAGCGTTGGATGTTTCGTCACCAGGTGTCGCTTTATTTTTGAAGGCTTCAGTGCTTCGTTTGATAGCATTAGCCCACATTCCACACACTGAGCCCTCGGCTCTGCCTCGTTGCCTCCGTTCACAAAGCCGTACTTAAGAAAGTCAGGATTGTACATGCGCACACATTTAGACTTTTTTGGGGGGGGGGGGGTATGGCACCACTGTGGTCTTCATTTTTTCTTTTTAAAAACTTATCCATAACTTCCGCTACAGGCTAGCGGCTAGCTGAGTGTCTTCTTCTGCTTATTGGAGCTTGTTAAACAACTGACTGACGCATTACCGCCACCAGGTGGTGGGAAGCTATATTGTAACTGAGCGTCTCATGGATAACAGTAATATCTCTGGTGTCTTCAATTGATAACCTATGCGGTCCAGCGGCCCACAGGTGCAAAACTGAAAGTTTTTGCGGCCCTCTAGGTGGCGCTCGCGGCCCAATCGTGGTTAAGAATCACTGCCATGGTTAAGAATCACTGCTTAAGATATCCCAAAGGTCAAAAATGTTGCTATGATGTTTCTCAAGTTCTTGGTGTCGTAATTTGGTATTTTGGCTGGATTTTTGTTGATTTAATCGATTCCCCAGTGGTAAACAATGGTTAAATCGTGCGCCAAGTCCATGTAACAAATGGTATAATTGCTGCAGCAACATACGAGACATAAGTGAGCATTGGAGTGGCCATACTTAATGTTCTAAGCTCTTAGAAAATCTAAACTTTCAACATTTGAATGGAAGCCTTAACAAAACACAATGTTTATTATAGATGTATGACTAGAATGACTAGATGCACACAATTTCTATGTGGCATACACTGTTGACCTGCTATCTTCCCTAAAGATCCCCTTTCCCCTCTAAAGAATAAAAAAGGGTCTATGTGGGTCTCTTGGGTTCAAGAAAAACGACAAATTGTAAATAAGAATTTCTTCTTAATGACTTGGCAAGTTAAATAAAGGTTAAAAAAATAATAATTTTAACTCACTCAGGTATGAGCATATAAAGAGTTGTGTGTCATCTGCATACCAGTGGTATTTGAAGTTATGAGTAATAATGTATCCCAAAGACAGTGGTGGGCCGTCAGGGCCTGCAAGGCCTTCTCTGCTGGCCTAAACAGAATCACAAAGTTATATCTATTTTATAATTTTTCTTAAATACACTACATGTATTATCATTTATAAAAATATTTTACCCATTATCTTATTTTCTCATTGCACAGCTACTGTCTTCCTCAGTTGCTCTGCTTCCAGTGCAGCTTGTTTTAAGTAGAGCTTTTATCCAATCAGATTTCACCTCTGTGTCTCTATGTAAGAACAGAGGCAGAGGCCTGCAGAGTCTCAAGTGCATCCATGTGCAGTTTAAGTGAATGGGGACGATATTGTTGATTGTCATAGTGTTCAACCAATCAGATCTTTAGTTTGACATGTTGAGCGTATTCTTTGACGTGCCAGAGCCTGCGAGCCGTCCTATAATGACGTCAGCATTACGTGCCGCTCAGTGTCCATGTGCAGCTCTGAAACTTAACAGCAGAGGCTGTCGGGTAGTGAATCATATCACGTGATGCAGCTCAGCCAATCAAATATGGGCATTCTGACTGAGTGAGATCAGATGTACCACACACCATGACACAGGGGGCTGAGACGAGGAAAGACATTGCAGAGCAGTACGTTCAACGTTCAAGTTGTGAAAGTAAAATCCTATGATAATTTCTTTGGGAATTTCATTAAGGAATGACAGTGGATCCCACAGCCAGACCAGATGAGAACATTATATTTTCCTGAATTTAGGCTTTTGCATTTTCTAAATGCTCTAGCATTATTCAAACGACTCGTACCGAACGGTTTAATACGAAGACGTACATAGTTACAGCCTTAAAAATGAATAATAGCTGTGGCGCGATAATGTGGTTATAAGGTGGTATTTCAGCTACAGGACAGCAGTGAAGGCCCAGGTATAAAATGCACGGCCCGCCACTGCCCAAAGAAGCTTGTATAAAGAAATAGAACAGGGCCCAGAATGCTCCCTTGAGGAACTCCATATTAATGTCAAGATTAACGTTTAAGCCTCTGATCTGGCGCCAGGTTTTAATGTTTCTCTTTCAACCCTGTGATCAGGGTCTGAACCTGCGGGTCGATTATCCGCTTGGCGTCTCAGAATGCTATCTGTCACACTGGTGGGGAAAACGTTTTTACCTAAAAAGTCTACTGCTGTGTTCATTTTCTCAGTCCTGGCCATTGATATCGACCCGGTGCGGTTGGACTGGGCTCGGCACAACGCTACGGTTTACAATGTCGCCGACCGGATCGACTTCCTGCAAGGGGACTTCCTTCAGCTGGCCCCTCGTCTCCATGGCGATGTGGTCTTCCTGTCACCACCATGGGGAGGGCCAAACTACCTGACCGCTGAGGTGTTTGACATCAAGACCATGATGCAGCCTGAAGGATATCCTTTGATGTTAGAGAGTTGAAATTTGCAGTAGATATTCATGGTCTCGGGAGGATACTCCTCTGACATTTAGTCTTGTAACATCAACTGGGCAAAGTTTACACATGTCATATGTCATTGTAATGGACAGATTGTCATTACATTGACTGATGATGTAGCGCTGCCCTCCGCACAAAATGCCAGCTCTATACACAATAAATAACACCTTCATCTTCTCAATCTGAAATGCAGCTACGATTGGAAATGTTTGAAAAAGCGGATTGTGTTTATATCAGATAATGGTTTTCATCCTTAACGGTAGACACATTTGAGATTTTCCGCCTGGCCAAACTGATTTCAGACAACATAGTGTACTTTCTGCCTCGCAATGCTGACATGGATCAGGTCTGTATGTCCAGTCTGGATGCATGAGTGTTCAATAGGCTATTAGATACGGCATAACAACATAAGGATCTCACCCGGGCGAGAACCTGGGAGGTGTGTGTGTGTGTGTGTGTGTGTGTGCGCGTGTGTGTGTGTGTGTGTGTGTGTCCACAGCTAATCTCCCATTCTGATATCTTTTGTGCTAATTTATGACCATATGCTCAAGAGCCTCTTGTGGTTGCAGTGATCCACAATTTTTGAAAAACCTTTTTTATAGACTGTTTCGTACTGTCATTGTCTGTTGACTCCTCGCTGCTCTTAATTGGTCGTTGGGGGCCGCAAGTGATCAACAACTACTTCAGTCAGATTTGCACACCTAGGTTAGCCCTGAACGTTGGTCCAGTGCTACACTTGATCTTTCTATCCATCAACATTGATCCATATGATATATGATGCTCAATGGAGCAGTGCTTGGTGTGTGAGAGTAGCGAATGTGTACGGTTGAGCTCAGGGCAGACAGGTGCTGGCGAGCAGAGGGATCGGTTGCCAGTGAAGTTGTCAAGTGGCAGTAAATCTACAGGTTACAGTTTCCCATGAATAAAGATGAATAAACACTGCAAAAATACTCTTCAATACCCAGCTGCCCGGCAAAAGTGAAGGGAGAGTCTGTGGGATTACAAACCGGTCTCTGGACCGAGCCGGACAGCAGCACACTCGGCTCAGCTTAGGTCGCAAAATGTAGATAAATATATTTATTCAGCGCCTTTTTAATGGGCATCAACCTCACGTTTACGCACATGTTGTCTAAAAAAACCACACCTGATCTGCTTCTGTTTAGACAGGAGTCAATTGTGATTTGTATTCATTCAATCAAACATTGCCGTGGAGATCTGAGTGCACTTTTCTTGTTCAAAGAAAACCAGCTACAGCAGCACTTATTGATAGAGGTCTCCAAATTCGGAATGGTGCATCTGGATCTACTAGTGACATATATTGTACCTCCAAAAATGATTCTGTATCGAATATCGAAGTCATTATTGTAAATAAAAAAAAAAAATTGCAATTGATAAAAAATCTGAAAAGCATGTTCCAAAAATAATTATTCTAAATTGAATTATCAGAAATGGGCATGGTTTACTAGAAGCAGCTGTTTGAAAGCCTTTGTTTTGTCCAAGATTTCTTTCTCCCTTACAAATTGTACAGGTGTTTCTTTAACAGTTTCCGATAAATATTATATTATATTATATTTCTATTATATGTATAATATATGGTCGGGTTTAACTGCATTAAGCAGCAGCTTTGAGCGACTGGAGCGACCCCCGTCTGATGGTACATTATCTCCATGATCTCTCCACAGATCGCCTCTCTGGCTGGTCCAGGAGGGAAGGTGGAGGTGGAGCAGAACATCCTCAACAACAAGCTGAAGACAGTGACCGCTTACTTTGGCAGCTTGATAAAGCCCGACAGCGAGTAACCCTACGACACGTGGACCAACGAGGATTTCTTCCTCCTTTAGTTTTTGTACTTTTTGTAATTACACTTTTGTCATAATACGAGTGTGAAATCTTTCAGACTGTTATTCTGTGACCACCCTGCATGGTTGCGTTAAAGGAAGACTTCACTCCCAAAATGTTCATTCATTTAACAATGTGTCACCTCGTCTTCCTTGAATTCTTGAAGAAAACTTTTTTTCTCGCATGCGTCCACGGTGAATGGAGAATCCGAAAAAGGGAGGAAAGTCTAGATGAAAACACAATTTTGGAATAATCCGAGTCCCACAGTAGCAGGCCGGCACAAGCGTGAGAGCGTTTATGCCGAAGTGTTTTAAATAGTAAGGTTTTAGCCAAGATGCATGTGTTTATGAAGGAGACTTTGATTATATTTCATTACATTTTGTGGGTGAAGTACTTCTTAAACTCAGGTGTTTCTTAGTTTTATGTATTCTTCAGATTAAATGTCCAGTATGTGGGATACGGCGGCATCGAGTGGTGATGTAGCAGATTGGAACAAACTGAAACTTCTACCGCGTGCAGAACTACATAGGCCCGCTTTAGAGCCGATGTAGCTCGTTCAAAAGTAACGAAAACACGATTTTTATTTTCAGGTGATTATACACAAAAGAAAACAGTCTTGTTGCCAATAGATTCCCCCATAAATGCTACACACTGGCCCTTTGAGGTAAGGCTTTAAAAAGACTGGAGTTTTACAAATAACAATTGAACTCTTTTTTTTTTATTGTACATTAGAGCGAATAAATATTTTCCACAATGTTGATTGTCATCTTCATTTTTGATATGAAAACATGTCATTACACCGTTTAGTTGGAGGGAAGTTAAAAAAACAACACAATAAGGTTAACATTGGATGATGTGACGAGTAGCCACCTTAGAATAGGAGAGTAGGCTGCCAAAAGAGTACAGCGGGTACGGAAAGTATTCAGACCCCTTTAAATTTTTCACTCTTTGTTTCATTGCAGCCATTTGCTAAAATCAAAAAAGTTAATTTTATTTATCATTAATCAGCACCCCATCTTGACAGAAAAAAACAGAAATGTAGAAATTTTTGCAAATTTATTAAAAAAGAAAAACTGAAATATCACATGGTC
>NW_022283059.1:0-6264 GCF_004355925.1 Anarrhichthys ocellatus
ACACACACACACACACACACACACACACACACACACACACACACACATACACAACATGCACACACAGCCGTGCCATGTTATTTGCCTGGCAGGATGTGAGGTCACTAACTTCCTGTTGAAAGGTCTAATGGGTTTTTTTTGTTTGTTAATGTCAGCTTTAGTGAGAATAATCAAATCTGAGGAGGTTTAGAGCTCTGAAGTTGACCACAAGTATCCAGTTAGAGTCAATGAAACAATGCTAAGGACCAAAAGTCAGTTCAAGAGTGAATCATTTACTACACATGCATAATGAGATGAAAAGTGAAGAGTCTTTGGCAATTAGACTCCATCGTGACCTAGTATATTAGAAGGGGGTAGTGATTGATCAGGAATACCCCCCCGGAGTGTAAAGAGAGTCTTCCTGATTTAACTTTTGCTAAGCTTTACTTAAAAGAACAGACAAAGCATTAAAGCGTGGTGGAATTAGCATGCTAGCTAGCTAATTGGCCTGCTGTATGCTAGCTAGAGAGGTAGCTTGCTAATGCTACCATGCTTTAATGCTACGCTGGTTACAGAAAATAAGAGTGTAGTCTTTTACAGTGTTTTTGTTTTTTTCTTAAATACTCATCCTGAGCCCACATGTGTATTTAAGTTTGTCACCGTGAGTGTGTGTGTGTGTGTGTGTGTGTGTCTGTGTCTGTGTGTTTTCCCTCAGTGGGCTCCAACTGCTGCAGCTATGCAGGGCGCCACACCACCTGCAGGGAGTACTGCCAGGCCATCTTCAGGACCGACTCCACCCCCACCGTGTCCCAGATCAACGCCGTCAAAGAGTACTGTCAGAGCCACAGCCCCCAGCTGCTCAGCTGCGTCAGCAACTTCACCAAGTCCTACCCCATACGCAGCCCCATCGACAGTGAGTCCGTTCACGCTTCGCAATGCACGCATCCAGCCGACACTCCAGTGCTGCTTTATTACAGGAGCACTGGATTCATTAGTCCCTGTTGTTCTGGGTGTGGTGTTTTGCCGGTACTACTACCCCAACTTTTATCTCTTCATCTTTCGTCTCTTAATTCTGTTCTTTTCCCAACCCCAGCTTCATGCATCTCTAAACACACAGTCATTTTTTAAATTAGAAACACTTTCTGTATACATGGTGAAAGTGCCACAGAATGATTTGTGAATGTTGACAAAATCAATTTGTTGTATTTTAATCGGAAGAAAATTACAACTAAATGAATGGCTCATAAGCTGTTGATGAGCACTGTGTGTGTTTAGGACCGTTGTGTCAGCAGAGTTACAGAAGTCTCGTAGCTTGTTTGACCTGCTGTCCGTTTTGTTGGAATAAAACTGAACATCATGAAACAGCACAGCTTATTTTGTCGCTTTACTCGGGAGGTTTTTTGCAAGAAACGACTGTCTGCCCAAAACCCACAGCACTCGACGTCAGACAGTCAGCTGCAGCAGAAGTTGACGTTTGCCAGCAGCAGACTAACGGAACAGTTTTGGAGAGGCAGCGACAGATGGGACCATCCGAGGAGCACCTGAATGCACCTATTTCCACAGTTCTGCCAACTTCGGTGTGTTAATGAGCTTAAAGTTGTAATAATCAAACAACATAGACGTTACTGAGAAGAGGAGAATTCTCCTGGTCGGGAACTCATTTTTTCGGATTATTCCAAAACTATACGAATGCAGCACAAATGTCCTATCTCCCAATGTCAATAAAAGTGAGAAGAAAAATGCGTGTACAAACAACCTCTTTGGGCGGAGGTAACTAACCTTATGTTGCTGTAACGTTGGCAGATGAGTGAAAGATGTTTTCTTGTTGAAATGCGATCATGACTGGTTGTTGTTGGTGGGTTTAGGCATGCAGCTCAATGCGTAAATTTTTAATTTATTATACTATATTGATCCCTTTAAGGGGGAAATTTGTCTCTGCATTTGACCCTGTATATAGGGAGCAGTGGGCTGCCAATGACAGGCGCCCAGGGGTTCAGTGTATTGCTCAGGTACACTTCGACATGTGACACGTCCCAGTTGGGGATTGAACCGTTGACCGTACCAGACCGTACCGGCCCACTTTCACGACTGGGTGTGGACCTATATGTGACGTAGTCATCTTTGTGTCTATAAAATAATGTGTGTGTTATTTTCTATGGTGGGAACCATAAATATCATGAAAGAGTACATATCCCAGCACTCATTAATCCACCCGTACCTCTCATCCAGGTCTGTACTGCTGTGACCGGGCGGAGGCCACCCACTGTCAGGTAGCGTGCCGGCGGATCCTTCGCACCATGAGCACAGAGCACGAGATCATGGAGGGTCTGATCAATGAGTGCGGCTCCCAGCCCCTCCCTCAGGAGCCCATGTGGCAGTGCTTTCTGGGCAGCGCCCCCCCCCCCCCCCCCCCCCCAGAGGAGACCCCCCCCCCCGCCAAGATGGACTGCGCCAAGCTGCACTGCTGCTCCAAGGCGAACACCTCCCTCTGCAGGTACGGCGCGCCGCTTAGCGGAAGCTGCTGCGTCGCTGTCCGGAGCACAAAAGTTGAGGTGAAGTGTGTCTGTGTGCTCCGCTCTGACAGGGACATGTGCCAGGAGATCAGCACCAACTGGGGCAGCCAGACATGGCAGGACTTTGACCAGCTCTGTGAGTACAACCCAGTGGAGACGGAGCTCATTAACTGCCTGGCCGACGTCAGAGAGCCCTGTCAGCTGGGCTGCAAGGACCTCACCTACTGCACCAACTTCAACAACAGGTCAGACTCCTGGATGCTCGCCACGGTTGGACTGATGTGTTTTCCATGGTGGTAGCTCCTCTCTTTGTCAAATGATATTTAGATATCTAGTCCTTCTCATGTCAGTAGAAACACCTATTCCATTTGTATGTTTAGATCACACACCGTGATCATAACCGGCTCCAAAACAACACAAGTAGACATGATCAGGTTCTGTAGGGTCACAACATTTATTCTTTTTTACATTTTCATCAGCAACAACTAAATTCATCCTCCTCTATTACCGGTTGCTTTTAGAAGCAAATGAATAAGAAGAGCATATTTGCATCCGTATTGTAATAAAGGACGATTGTTTTGTTGAGTTATTCGGCAAATTACCAAAGTAAAAGTCAAACATTTAACAGTTGATGTAAGCTACCATTTTACATTCACTTTTAACATTAACAGTACTAGGAATTAAAATTTTGTGTTCATTTGGGCGGTCCCGTGGACAAAAGCGGCAGCGTTTCACCAGAGAAAACACCAGAGTCCCTTTAGAAAACCTCTTGATTTACTGCAGCAGGTTCTCACAGTCTGCCCCGCTCAGGACTGGTTCTGGTTCTCCCGTGCCTCCCTTCTCTCCAGCGGGCCCAGCAATACGGCCTGGGTCTCCAGCTGTTGAATGGGCTGTTTGCATTTCAAGGGTCACATTTCATGATTGGTAAAGTGAAGTGAAATAATTGTACAGCTTACACTTCAACCACTTCAGTTGCCTTTTCAACTGCTGTATCTGCTTGTATACTGATTGACACGTCCACTGTTTACAGTACACACACTTCAACTATTCAATTACTTTAATTGTTAACAGATCAACTGACAGTTTAACTTTTGTCTCTAGCTCTCCACATGAACTGCTTTCATCTCTCACACTTCAACTACTTTCGGTACTTACTATCTGGCAAAGTTATCGACCGACTTTTCAGCTGCTTCCAGCTCTTTGCTTTAACCTTCAACTGTTAGTTCAACTACTTTCAGTGCAAACATGGAAATGAACAACTCCACTGCCTACAGAATTTGAACCAAACGTATTAATGCTACCACCTGTTTTCAGCTCTGACTCTTCAAGTCCTTTCAGTGCTTACATCTCAGTGCTTCAACTAAACTGCAACTACAATAGTTCACATCAAAGAATTCACATTGTAATCGTTTTACAGTGTTTACATGCTACAGTTGCACACTTGCATACAGTTTCTTAGTTTTTTATCAATTTATTTTTATCATCATACACATTTCGTAATCCTTCAGCTGTGTGAAAATGCATCATTTCGAGCCTGAAGACGGAGAGAGGCAGAGAGGGGAAACAAGAGACATTGTTACACTGAACCCAGTGTGACCCAGGAGTTATCAGTACCACAGCATGTTTTACACACTGTCTACAGATGGGGCCAAGGGCCAAATGGAACAGCTTCAAAGGCTGCACTGGGAAGTCACACTAACACACACACACACACACACACACACACACACACATAAAAACAAACTCAAACGTACTGCCCACACACACACAGCAGTCTGCCGGTCACCTGGTGAGGGAGGCAACCACAAGAGCTCACAGACATTTGAGACGACAGCATTCTGAGAAGTCTACGCTGTGTGAGATGTGGGATTCAATTAGATTGGAGTATCAAATGTTACTTAGATAGGAGACGTTCAAAACGTTACTGTATAGTTTGTTGAAATACTTTGTATTTTGTTAATTATCTGTACATCCCTGAAGCTGCTGAATATATTTAGAATTTAGACCAAGAGTACAGCCATGCCAACAGCTCTGTGAAGCTGCCTTCAGGCATAGCAGTGCTTTGAGCCAACTGCTTGTATTGGACAAGTTGAATTTTTGACCTAATGATGGCACTAGATGAAAGGTCAGGGGCTCATCACATCCTCTTATGTCAATCCATCCAATATTTGCTGAAATACGGTTTTATTTCTGGACTGGAGGTGGACCAACAGGCCAACATCCGTATCCTTGCTGCTAGCGTGGCTTAAAACAAGGTTGGAAGTAATCTCATGTTGTCTGATTCTTTCGAACCATCAGAGATAAGTTAGGAACTTTCATACGGTATTCCGGGCACAAAATTGTAAAAGATTTGTTCCCTACATTCCCTAAGAAATTATAATAATCAGATTAGAGGTCCAAAATAGTGTCTCAAGCTCAAACAGCAGCCGTCTCTCAAAGTGAACAGCATTAGGCTTTCTGTTATCACTCACAAAGACAATCATTTGACACATTGTGTTATTTCAGATCATGATGGCATGGAGCTCCTGCTGTGGCATTGTGGGATTTGAATTTCAGGCAAACAAACTGTGTGTAGGCTCTTTGATGGGCTCCAGGGGAGAGCCCTGTGAGAGTCTCTCCTCCCCCGAGGGGTTCAAACGCTGGGCTGTGTAGCCGGGAGCAGCATGGAAGACTAACAGCACTCTGGAGCTAGTGGAGCATGGAGCTAATAACTGTGTGTTTGTGCGCGTCTGTCTTGCTGCGTCTGCGTCTGTGTGAGACAAACAAATTTTTTTTCAAACTTGAATTAGAAACACATCCATGCTCATCCTGATTTAGAGTACTGTGTCCAAAACTGGATGTTTTCTAGACTCAAGTCTCCTTACTGATCCAGAAAGTAACTCACTCACATACTCATACATGCATTCTTTCATTTATCCAGAAAGTAATTCTCAACTTTACTAATGAAGTCAGACTTGTTACAAATGACATGATGTAGTTTTTATTTTACCAACCTATTGATCTGTATCTAACAATGAAACCACAGCAGAACCTCTTTGTTTTGCGTTCATACTGTAGTAAGAAAGAAACATTGTTGGTAATCTACATGGAGGTAAGCCCCTTAACTCCATGTACAACAGTGGATGTGAGGTTGTTGCTCTACAACCTTAGCCAGAGTTTAGTTGGAAAGGAAGATGCAGAAGTGTGTATGAGCTGCAGCAGCCCTGCTTAATCTGCTGGGACTGAGCTCAGCTCAGGGAAGAGCTTTAGTGAGTTGCTCTTAACAAGAATCAGCTGATTGACGCATTTAGTTTCGGTTTGAGAGAAGTACCACGTTAACCATTTTTGGGGTTAAATAAAGTTAAAACTCCAGGGCTTCACACACACACACACACACACACACACAGGATAAACAAGGCATCCACTCATCAGGAGCAAATGGAATGATGGAACCACACCCTGAACCTTCTCCCTTCCAACCACCAATTAGCTGAGTCACTTAAGACCAAACCCACCAATCAGACATCAAAGACACTTCCTGGTGCGGTGGACGAGGAAAACAGTCCCTCACATGATGCAGAGGGGACTCCCTCTGAGGACACTTACATGGTGGACGAATGTCCTTAAAGCTTCCTACAGTATTTTTCTGTCACTCTGGGTTACGTGGTGGTTTATTCCAATCGTGCTGCGTGGACTCAGTCATCTGGGATTACGACCGTCGCCATGTTGTTTTTTTAGCATCCAATGAACCATATTTGGACTGTGGAGGAGTGACGTAGAGACGCTGTATACG
>NW_022283060.1:0-6263 GCF_004355925.1 Anarrhichthys ocellatus
TATATATATATATATATATATATATATGTGTATATATATATATATATATATATATATATATATATGTTCCTTTAATTCTGACTTCAGACTTTCCTTTATTGATCTATGAAATCAGGACCCCATTATATGTGGCAGGGTGTAGCCTTATATGGTATTACTGGAGTGTTCATTATGTTAATTTACAATCCTCAGGAGCGTGCACGCTCATCTATGCATTCATCATGTTTACGGTGGTCATTATTGTGATGGCAGAGGTTGATGCAAATTCGGGAGTCGAAAAGAGATGAGATCAAGACGAGGGGGCGTTTGTTTGCAGAGGAAGGCTGCTGCTATGGTGCCCGTTGATGCTCTTATAACCTTCTTTGTGAGTGTGTGTGTACATGCATGTGCGTGTGCACCTTTTGACTCAACTAAATATTACCCAATGTGGTGAGATATTGGCTCAACTAAATGTTATCTAACATGTTGATTCATTCTGAGAAGAGGGCTTGTCGAGCCACTCTGGAATGTAGATATAATGATACTATGCATGCCATATATTGATACTCACATATTATCTGAAGTTAGGGGCGTTTGCTGAATCTAACATGGCTCACTTGTACAAGCCCACCTTTTACTAATGTGTTGACATTTAGAGAAACTTTGCCTGTCAATCATTCAAGATCTCTTCACTCAACCTTGAAATTTTACAACACAAACAGAAATAGTTTTCATTTCTGTCGCAGGCGAACAGCTACAGTCTGAAAACAGTGTAACCCTGTTTCCAGGGTGTAGATATACTCCATCAAAACAACAACGATGCTTTGCCAGTGTTCTTCAGGCTCTTATCCTCTGTCTCCAAAACTCTCCTTGCTCAGATTTTACATCTATATTGACAATCCAAGCAGAGAGCTCTTAACATGAAGCCCCCTGTGGAGAGCTGGAAGTGTGATCACGCAGCTGAGAAATTGTTTCTGCATCGGGAGACCTTGGTGGTATTCCTTCCGGGCTTCACTCACTCTCCGAGGAGCGAATCACAGCCTGCGAAACTCTAAAAATGTCTCTTTACAGTGATTCAGATCTCCGCAGCTGCGTACGATCACAGTCATTCATCGTGTGGGCAATGGATATCTAATCTCTATCTGCAGCGCCAACGAGTTCTAATCGAACAAGAAATGGGTGACCTTTGACTTCTTCTCCGTACCTGGCTCTCAGGCTCGATTTCTCTCTGTCTGACCTTTCATCTTTTCAGGTTTTACATCCAATTCTTCTGCTTTCTGTTGCTCGCTGGGAGATTTTATCGGGCTTGAATGAACGTATGCACTCACGGTCCAAATCAACACTCGGCAAATGTGGGTAGAATTAGTCTGTTTAAAAAAAATCAATAGCAGGGAGAAAAGGATGGCAAAGTAAAAGATTCACTCAAGTACCACATAAAAACATAAGTAATAGAAAAAAACACCCCACTCAGGTATTTCTGTAAGTTTGGACTCGTTCAATCATCTTATTATTTATGGGAACAAACTGATTCACATCATCAGCTGCCTTCTTTGACCATGAGTAGTAAATCAATAAAGTAATAATTTAATAATATATTATCAATAAATAATACATTTCAGTCGTATCCTTTCTTTCTCTCATCTTCTCACTATCTTTCTCATCTTCTCACAATATTTCTCACATCTTCTCACCATCTTTCAACTTCATCACCATCAACTTGCTGTCTTTTACTGTCATCCTTTGTCACTTTCCTTTTCTTCCTCATCTCGTCTTCTCTTTCAGCCCAAGTGAAATTGATTCTTTATCTCTTTTTCTTGATCATTGTCATCTTTTTTACCCACTTCCCCATCCCATACTTTCTCTCTGTCACACTTTCTTTACTTAATCTTCTCTTATTTCACTTCCTTCCTCGCTTGCTCTGTCTCTTGTTAACTTTCTGTGGGCTTCCCACTTTCATTGCCTGATTCCCATCTGTCTCTCTCCGTCTCTCTCTCAGTCTCCCTCTCAGTAGATGATAATATTAATATCAGTAGAGAGTTGTACGATCAAAGAGTCTATGATGAATAATAATAATGAGACAATTACTGCTTGGAGAGATATGAGAGCTTTACACCACACACAGCCAGCCTCCTGTACTTTTCAGTGTTAGATGTAGCTTCAATGTTTAATGTGCTAAAACGAGGCACAAAGCCGTAAATACATGTTACACATATTCATACACAAGCACATGTCTTGTATGCACATCGACCTCTGCAGGTTTGTGTGAAGGGCGCTCCACAAATCAGTCACTCATCTCTTTCCGTTTTATGTGGATTCATCAACACTATAACACATTGGTCATGCAGAAGTGGGAAGGTTGTTGTTTTGCAAGTCAGATCTTAGTGTATGAAGATCTGTCAAGTCTCAAGTCAAGAAAGAAACGTTTTGAGTCAGGAGTCCAAGTCCTGAACTGTTCTCCAGGTCCTAAACAAGTCACAGTTGAATGTTTTGATTACTTTGGAACTTAGAAACATACAAAGGCTCTGGTGTGCCTGGATATGTTATTTCTGTGATGGTAACACTCTCAGTCATTTCTGAGATGTTTTCCACATTGTTTTCAGTTTCCTATCGATGACAGTAGAGTCTTTTCACCTGACATAGGTGGTCCCTGGTTTGTTGTCTTCCTGCTGGTCCACACCGACAACCACACCGTCATGGTCTGCTGGCACAGTGTGACCGGCTATGTGGTGATAAAGAAACTGCAAAAACATCATTCTACGACTTCATTCAACGGTTTATATGATATCTTACAAAAGTTACTATTCATTTTTCATGCCTCTTCCTTCTAATGTCCGGCTACAGGAGCGAGCAGTGCTGCTGCTCAAGCCCATGCAAATGCAGAAGCTGTTTTTTTAGGCAACACAACTCTGGCTCTCCTAGTTGTAGGAAAAGATCATGGTTTGTGACCCCAAAAAAATTACGTTTGACACCTAAATTGTGTAGATGGTGTCAGTTAAGTACATAAGTTACATTGCAAAGTCTTTAAAAAGTTAACATTGAATTCAGGTGTAACGTGGGACACAAACAGCAGTCCCCTCTGGGAGAGTCCTTTGTTTGTTTGACCCGTCCATCCACCACAGCTTCCTTTCAGCGCGGACGTTGTTACCTCCTGACCTTCCTTGCAGCAGCCCTGCACGTCCTGGATTACAATTACCCGGGTTATATACCGATAGCTTTACTTTCCGTAGGTAGACTTATGAAATCTGCATGAGAACAGCTGCTGTATAGCAAAACATGGGATGCAGTGTGTGTGTGTATGTGAACTATGTAGTTTGTCTTTGCTTTGGGTCTTTTCATTCGATATCTATTGATGCGTATCTCAATCTTCTCTATACAGACCCCCCACACCCCCGAACACACCTCCGAAACACACACTGATTCACCGAGTGCTCTCCTCTCTGATCATAACACTTCAATATCTTCATCTTCAGCTGCATTTGTGTGTGTGTGTGTGTGAGTGTGTGCATGTGTGTGTGTGTGTGTGTGTGTGTGTGTGTGTGAGTGTGTGTGTGTGTGTGTGTGTGTGTGTGTGTGTGCGTGTGTGTGTGTGTGAGTGTGTGTGTGTGCGCGTGTCCTCAGACAGTGAGTCAGTGTGTTCTCCTTGCTCGAGGATCAACCAGGAAGAAAACACACGGAGGAACCTCTCTCCATGATGGGTTTTTTTCTCATCAGTGATCACAGAGCCTCCAACGCTTCACTCTGCTTCACACACAATGAATCACAACGCAAACACAGGAAACACGCCCTCCCCTCCCTGTAACCTACTGCCAGACTCGGTTGTAAATCTTTTTGTATATATACGTTTTTTTTTTTTTTAAATGATGACTGTATTTAAGTTACAGTTTTGGACATGTTTGCATTCCATAAAAAAGAAAAAAATAAGATTTCTTTGCAATATGAGATTTTGAACATCTCACTGTTGCTCCTAAAATAAACGTGTGTATGTCCATACAGATTTGGGGACATTTGACTATTCTGACCTGCAGTTAGCTGTGTGGTTCTGCAGTGAATGCCTCCACGTGTTGCAAGCCTGCTGCCACAGACTGTATACGAGGTAGATGTAGTCCCTGTGAAATCACCCATTGGCATGTGGACCGCCTGTTCGAAGCCTCTATTTGGCATTTTGGCCATTGCTATCTTGGTACAAGACATTTTTAGGCGACCAAAAAGGTTACAATTAACTCTCCTGAAATAAGAATACACTGTAAAAGTAAAACAAAAAAAAAACACGTAAAATCCCCAGACCAAACAACGCCAGCGCCGCCCTAAAGCATACCCTGCTTTATGGTCTGTTTGACTCTAAATGGACCATCACTGCTACAAATAAACGAGCTTTTGCAACTCCTGATCTATTTTTCTCCTCTCTTACACACCTGTCCGATGAAATAGATGTCCAAAGTGTTCTTCTTGTGTAAGAGTGCTTCTGCCACGTATCTCCATGCTATTGTTTTGGGCTGCTTGACCCAACATTCAGATCCCATTTCTACCAAAAAGAAACCGATCTGTGTCACGGTAAATTAACACAATAATGACATCATAAACAGGCCTTTTGAATTCACACGACTGCTGCTAGCTCGTGCCCCCTGTGAGTCACATGACCCTCCTCTTGCGTGTCGTTTTGATCCCTCAAAAGTCCTATGATGCACAGATATGATATACATCTGTACGGCATATGAATACCTGATGAAAAGATAGACTGATCCGACTGTGCTGGCAGCGCTTGCTGGTGAATATGAAGCAGCCTGTTGTTTATCTTCTGATGCTTCCTCTCGTATGAGTCAGTCAACGGTGTAAAGGGCAGAGGTCAGAGTCGTGGCTCCTGCAAGTGATTCATCTTCCTCGTTCTGCTATGCAAATGACTCACTATTTAAATCACCAAAGGTCAGATGTAATCATCGTTGCTTTTGTAGTTCTGTTGCCCTGAAGATGGACGAAAACTGAAAAATAAAAGACTCCAGTTGTTGATCTTTCTGATGCAGTTTAGAAAATATCTTACATCTCTTGGTCTTTGATCTCGTTTCTCTTTTTCCTCTTCCCAATAGAGAAGCAAGTGTCCCGTTTTTTACTGAGAAATCATCATACCATCCCTAATTAGACACTCGACTCTCACTCTCGTTCATGCTCTCACACACACAGACACATACTGTGGAATAAGCACGCTGAGCTTCCTGCTTAGATCACTTTCTTGCTCCTTGTGCGAAGAAGGGGATTTGCTCAGTCCTGAATAAAGCAGTAGTGAGAGATGAGGAGGAGAGAGACAGTCGAGTGAAAGAAGAGGTGCACAAAGAGAGGGAAAGAATGGAGAGGATGGACAAATAAAATATTATTTAGAGATATCATCTGGTCTGATGCTCTCTCCAGCAGGTTCTGCACTTCCTGTGACTTTGGTCATGCCACATGTACACACCGGGCCTTTTTTGCTCTTGTCAAATTTGACTCCCTGTGGCCTTGTTTCTCACTGCACCTCTATGCAAACAGCCCAACCATTTGTGCAGTATATTACAATTACAATGCAATGAATCATAAAAACAAATTGCTTTGATCATTTATTTTAGAAAAATTGGAAATTGAAAGAAATGGAGGCTCTACGTGCTCTACCTTACAGTAACTTTGAAGAGTAACTACAAGTTCATCAGGACAGCTTGTAAAAGATACAAGTTACACATCAGCAGTGGAGGAAAATGACATGTATCAAACATTCATTTTCTCCTTGTATTGTTTTATTTCAGAGAAAACAAGCGTCGGTGATTATTAAAAGGGAAAAGCTGCTTCTTTCTACGTATTTAAGATGCGATCATTATTGTATTAAAAACAGATATAGCCTGATAAGATTTAATAAGAATATGCATATGGGAATGGAGTCAAAACAATGTACTGAAAGATGCTAACACTCTGTGTTTGTCACTACGAGCTGTTGAACCATCCTCAGAATCAATATGTCCCTACTTCAACAGTGAAGATAGGCATACGGATCGAGCGCTGTGATGTGTAGCAGTCATTACTGTAGCATGGGAGAGTGTAATGACTGCAGTGCATTGAGAGTGTGTGTGTGTGTGAGTGGTGTAATGGTGTGTAATTTGTGTGTGTGATTTGATCTCATCAGCAGTTTGTTTGTATTCCTCTCTGTGTGTGTCTGTCTGATTACATACCTATCCTGCATGCAGGTGATTCCCTTTCCTGCTGTCTGTTTGCGTGTTTGATTGTGTGTGATATTTGTGTGTGCGTGTGTGTGTGTGTGTGTGTGT
>NW_022283061.1:0-6261 GCF_004355925.1 Anarrhichthys ocellatus
TCCTCAGTCCAGATATGGTCACTTCCTGTTCACTGGTTGCAAAAAAATCAACATGGTGACGGCCGTAATCCAAGATGGCAACAGCGAAATCGCAGAACTCGATGCTTCAATTAGTCCACAAACCAATGTGTGACGTCACCATTACTACGTCCACTTCTTATATACAGTCTGTGGTTTCGAGTCTCTCTTTTGTGTCGATGGCTCCGCTATTTAATGTGGAAGAATAATGTGAAGACATAACAGTCAGAGGAAAAGGCAGAGACGCTAGTAAACACATCATAAAGTGAAGAGAGAGATGTTGGTTTTATTGTGATGAGGGCCGACTCCTCTCACTGTAGCTGTGAACCTGCAGCTTCTTGTCTCACAGTCTCACCTGGTGAAGCTGTTTGTTCTCTGAGCGTGTGAAGCTTCTGTAACGAGCGTGAGGCTATTATCCAAATGGCTGTGTAACATTACTCCCCTCAGACTCTGCTCCTCGTGTCTCAATGTGTTCTCTGTTATTGCCTCTGCTCTCATCCGCCGGCTCGCCTTATTAAAGCTTGTTTTTACTTTCTGCTTTTTGCAAAGCAGGTGAAAGCCGACACGCTGATTTGCTCTCTGCAGTCGTTCTGTTGTACGACTTCCTGTTCTGACCGATATCAGGACGACGAGCTCCAGTGTCAAATGTTCAGACGTCCTGACAAAACCCGGAGGCCGGACTCACCGGAAACCCGGAATGCGTGTGAGCTGATTCAGCAGATCTGTGGTGAGAAGAAGATTTACTGAAACACTGTTCTCATGTTGAGTTTTATACTTCTCCTCCACCACATTCATCTGACAGCTTTAGTTACTAATTACTTTGTCAATCATACAAAATATATGCTTATTAAAAAACCATTATGCATAATAGATAAATTATACACGAATATGTTTATTGTTATAGATTATAGAAACACATTCAGGAAACACACCTCCAGATGAGGGAACAGGAAGTGAGAAAATGTTGACTCGTTTCCTGGATTGCGGCCTCAGTCCTCAGCTCTCATCATGAATAGTAAAGAAGAGTCGTAATAGTTGAGCCGCTCCAGCAGACAGCAGAAGGCTCACAGCAGCAGTCACACGGGAAGCAAGTGTTAAAACAAAGTGTAAAATAATAATAATAGTAATAATAGCTTCAGAGTTTAAGAGCTGTTGTCAGCCCTCAGGTAACACAAACACACACACAGACAGCAGGATGCACGAGTACTGTAAAGTGCACAACACATTATGCAGAGTTAAATAATTCACTGTGAAATTGCTGAAAAGAAACAACGATGGAGATTAAAAAAGCGAGTGTACACTGTTTTCGAAGCCGTTTGACAAACTGTGACACATTAGACCTCATTAGACGGTTCAATGTCACATCAAACAGGTGAAGAAGCATTTTGTTTCTTTATTTCAGAAGACAAGCTCGAGGGACATTGTGTCCCTGCGTTGAGCCTCTGAGGCTGGATGGCTGCCTGAGAGGATCTACTCAGGGCTGAAAAGTCCACTAATAGAAACTCAGAGATCACAATAAATTGCCTATATTATCTTAGTCTTGGCTCTTTCACTGCTGACGGCCTGTTTTTAATGATGCCTTCAGGTGCACTCTTGTTTAACATGTTAGAAGTTTTGAAGTGAAATAAATGTCATGACAGATCCCAAGTTCACCAGTTGTAACATGTGCTGGTATTTTAGGCGTATTTTAGGCGAGACAACCGCTCAGACAACGTGTGATGTAATCTAAACGTAGCTACGTCACATGGAACTACACGTTGAAGATTGGCCGAACTACCAAAATGGAGTTTGCACGTGACCACCTCGCGGGACTACAAAATGGCGCGGGACTCTAACATGGCGATAGACAGAAGAGAGTTCGCGCTGTCTACACGTGTCTGAAGCAGTTAGCTCAACCCCGGAGCTACATTAGTTTAACGCTATATGTGTGTGTGTGTGTGTTCATAAAAGAAGAGAGAAAGCAAACAAAACAAATGAAATCCTCCAAAAACAAAATGAGATCCTCCCCGCTGCGCTGGAGTACAGAAGATTGTTCTCTCATCCACAGAAACACGACGGTTCTGACCTCTGAACTGATGAGAAGCAACCGCCTCACCAGCGGTGAAACGTCTCAACACGACAGCAGCAGTATGAAATACACAACATTAACGATCTCGGCCGTTAATCTCGGCGATTGTTGAGCACACACACCATGTTATAAAAGTGACACAGTAACTTAAGCAACACAAACAAGATAATAAACGCAGTAGACTAAATCTGCCCAGACGCTATTTGCCTCACTATGAGTCGATGTCGTGGCGGTCGCTGCGGTCCTTCTGAGTTTCTCTGACTCAGGCTACGCAGCTCCGTGCTGCGCGATGACGAAACTCTCTGCGTGTCAGATATTTCCTTCGGTTCGTAAAGGGAATCTCCCGTCCTTGTAACCGGCATGGATCGACTTGGATGGGAAATAGAAGTCGTCCTCTTTCTCTGAAGAAGTCTGTTTCTTCACTTCTGCAGGAAAATTGTCCGCTTCCTCTTCCAGGATGTGAACAAAAAGAACGGTGCGTGCCTACTTACCTGCAAATTAAATCACATCAAATGGCATAGAGATGGGGGAGCGAGGCTGTTCTATGGAAACAGGGCTGATACACGGGGGTCCTGGGGTGTCTGTGGCCCTCGGCCAATTAAATCGCAGTGTTGATGTTTTATTGCTTTCGCATCTGAACATTCCTTGAAGCTTGCTCTTATCTGAAACTCAGATCAGGCTGCAGATGTCTCTGCAAGATAGGAAGGCCAGAGCCCTTTGTCTCCAACGGTGCTAAACCTAGACTCACCTGTTTCTACTATGAAGTCTGAAGAAGAGCTCTGATAAAGTTAAGTCCAGCTTGTTCTTGGCAGCTTTTATTGTGAAACTCTTGACACTAAAACAGGAAGCAGATTTTTCTCTTTTTCAACTGTTGCTCAGAAGATCTTTGTCTCTTTCAGTCTCTTTCCAAGTCAAGTCCAAGACCAGATCGATCACATCTGGAAGGATTAACCACTCGCTTACAAATAGTATCGAATAAAAATGTCTTTTTGAAGTCAAAGTGTAGTAAGTCAATCAATGTCCATAACAATTCATAGAAAGGTACGTATGTCAGTAGAATGACATCTAACATGTCACAGTATAGTATGACGTTTAACAAATATATAAAGGTCATAGTTATAGTTACAGTAAAACATGTCTTTAGAAAGTGTCTTACTATAGCATATTCAAAGAAATGTCATGAACAGTATAGTATGTCATCAAAATGTCTCATAAAAATAATGTAATTTAGACGTTAACGGAGGGAAATGAAGACGCTGTAGACATCTTGACGCTGATTGGCCGAGACTCGACACGTCACATCAAAGACGTTTTATTGTGAAGATCACCACATCACCTTTTCTCCTCGTCTCACTCCAATCAGAGAAATGCTGGCTGACCAGTTGCCCCCCCCCCCCCCCCAAAAAAAAACCTCTACGGATCCACACGATTCACGTGGATGATATATTTTGATTCAAAACGGCGAATTTCCCCGAAAAGCGACAAGTTTGCAGATATGAATAAAGTTCTTGAAATAAAAAAATTCTGCATTTCTCCCTGCGCCCCACCTGCAATACCACTGCGCCCCACTAGAGGGGCGCGCCCCACAGTTTGAGAAATACTGGTATAGTATGTCGAAAAAAGTTATATTATAGTATGTTTAACAGGCCTCTTTATTTGTTTCAGCCACATGATGAAGTCCCAACAAATGGTAGGTCATAGAAAGGTCATTCTTTATTATGTCATTAAAAGTCATATTTTAGTATTTCATAAAATGTAAAAAAAAAAAAAAAATAGTATAGTCTGTCACAAAAAAAGAGAATGAACAGTCAGTATACTATGCCATAGAGACTCATACAAAGCGATAATATAGTATTGGTATAGTGTTTTACACAAAGTCATATTATAGTATGTCATAAATATATATAAAACGTCATATATAAAGTTATAGTGGTCATAAAAATAACAAAAACAACTCACAGTGAAGTCTGTCATACAGAATGTCACAGTGTAGTTTAATAATAATGTAATAAAAACATTTTAACTTTGCCATCAAAGGACTATTAGAAACACCAGGAATTCAAACAATCAAGACACGATGCTTTATGTTTCCTCTAATATGTTAAACCCCCCTGAGGTCCGTCTGGAGGACAGAGCAGAAATTAAAGTCTTGCTAATTAGTGTGGGGGGATAAAAATAGTTGTGGAAACGGTCGGATCTGGATCACAGTGGAGGATGCACTTCAGCCGCCAATCTGACACTGAGCTGCTGTTTGCATACGCTTGAGTTAGAGAGGAGTCAAAGCAAATGAACCCAAAGTGTTAGTAGAAACACACACACACACACACACACAGGGATGACATGGTTATTATGAATGTTTATGTAAAAGCGTCCAGTGGGATCTCTCAGATCCAAACAGCCTCATTTTCAGGTTTTATAATTTGTTGACAGCGAAGTGTTTTAGACAGAAACCGTTGAATTGGAAGTGAAAGAGAGAAATGAGGTCAACAAGTCGACTCAGTGTGCTTCACTCTCTCTGGAAGAACAACAAGCTACTCCCACTTATTTTCAGCTTTCAGGACATTGAAATAGTTGACCCCAAAAAATTGGGCAATCAGTTTAATAAGTGTACATTTTTGCCGGACTAACTGATACATTTTCTGCAAAATACTTAGACTTATTAAATCCAAAGGTTACTTTTCTCTAACTGGGAGTGTTGGTGTTGTCAGTGGTAGAAAAAATACTCAAACATGTTTTAAAAGTAAAATATTAATAAAATAGTAAAATAAGATGCATTATCAGAACAATATATTTAGATTTACTTAAGGTCTGTTCAAGGTGGAGCTTTCTATTCTAATATGATACTTCAATGATAAAAGAACAATGCATGGTATTTCAATAACTGATAACATTCGTATAATGTATGAATAATGAGAACACATGCAAGAGCACATGGTCCTCTCATATCAGTGCTGCTATCTAATGAGGATCCACGCTGCTCACTCAGTACATCATTAACACTCAGATGAGACTCACAACAAGCAGATCAGCCTCATAAACAGCTCAATACTCTCATCCCATTGGCTGTTTCATCTCGTTCAAAGAGAAATGATTTCCAGGAGTCCATAATTTGAGTAAACGACTTGTAGATTTTCTTTTTAGCAGCGTTCATCCATCCTTCCTCTCGAGGGGATTTACAGATAAAAACAACGTCGTCGTCGGCATCAAGCTGACTGAAGGGCCTGCAGAGACTTCTTGTCAACAGATTAGGAATCACTCGAAGTGAATTGTCCTCGTCATTAATATGTGCATAACACCAACGAACCGGCACGCCGCCGCTGATGAACAATGAGGCCGTTTCATCTTCAGCTGAGTGCCACTCTGATGAATATTCAGACGAGGGAAACTGGGCTTTCAACGGTACACACTGAGCCTCTTAGCTAAACCACCACTCGCTCCTTTATTAACATACTGGAATGTGTAATGATGCCCCGTCGCATGTTAGCTTTACACAACACGACTACAACAGACACGATGAAGGGAAGAGGACTTGATGTTACGTTTGATAAGAATATGTTTGTTAAGAACTGCAGGAGCGTATTCCCATTGAAATAAGAAGTCACTGTAAAGACAGTCTGCAGTGTGCTGTAGGGCTGCGTTTACACTGCCGGCTAAATGAAATGAAGTTTAACGCCAGTGGGGACTTTACACAGAGTTCCACATGAAGAACAATATTTTCTGATATATTTGGGGTAAAATTCCTGTTTGGAAATTAGGCCTGGAAATAAAACGTCACTATGCAAAACTAAGACTGCATTGTTCTTTATTACACGTGTTGCTGTATAATAAACATGTTGGTGGTGTTTCTGCAGCTGTCAACATTTCAACCAAAGAGAGATTTTCTCCGTCAAATACAAGAAAATCCTCAAAGTTGAGGAAAGTCTGTAAAACAGACAAAATAAAAAAAAGAATAAACTTGTGCAGCAGGAATATGTACAGTGCGTTGTGTTATCACGTCGTGCTATCACGTTGTGCGATCAGGTCGTGCTATCACGTCGTGCGATCAGGTCGTGCTATCACGTCGTGCGATCAGGTCGTGCTATCACGTTGTGCGATCAGGTCGTGCTATCAGGTCGTGCGATCAGGTCGTGCTATCAGGTCGTGCGATCAGGTCGTGCTATCAGGTCGTGCTATCA
>NW_022283062.1:0-5497 GCF_004355925.1 Anarrhichthys ocellatus
CAAGAAGTCTAGTAGTAGTAACGTCTCTGTGTAGTAAACAACTGTCAAATCAAATAAAGAAAGTACACATCAATTATATTTTAACAAATATTATTCTCATTTTTCAAATTTATCTGGATGGATTATAAATAATACATAGAAATACATGAATAAATGTTCTTCTCATTTCAAGTAAAATAACGGCTGGATTAAAAAATAAATTACTTAACGAAATTCATTTTAGCAAAATTATTTTCACTGAATTGGCCTGCAGCTTTAAATTCAGTTCATTCAGGGTGAAGTGAAAAAAATCATGATATTATATTTTTCTCATCTTCTAAAAAGAGAAATTAGTGTTTGACTGGACAGACTCATATAAGTGAATTCTTCAGTCTAATGACTGGTCTCTCTGGCCATTTCTCTCTTTTGGAGATCGTCCTATAATTTGACTTTCACGACTCGCACCTCAATAAATAGTCCTGCTCTGCTCATATGTCCTCGTCTCTCCCCCATGTGTCACGGTATGTGTACATCTCACTCAAGTCAGGAAACTTGTCAGAATACCCATATTTGATTGGCTGAGCTTCATCACGTGATGTGATTCACAACGCATTGGTCGTTGTGTTTCCTGCACCGCTGAACAAGTGCCGTAAATGCTGTAATAATTCCACTGCATAAAAAATGCCCTTCAAAATAAAATCCCATTTTTTTTTTTGTTCAGGCAAAGGCCCGCGACCCACTGAAAACCGGTCCACGACCCACTTTTGGGTCGCGACCCACCAGTTGAGAATCACTGCCTTAGATTATACAATGACTTAGCATTCAACTGACAGCACTCTTTGAACAAAGTCTGTTGATATTCAGTGCCTTTCAACTCTGTCTCGCTAAAAAAAAGATGAATTCTAACGTTAAATTTAAAATGTATTATGATCACCACAGGTATCCAGCACACCTAATCACAGGTGTCGCCAGTGTTAACTTCCCTCGACATCCCTCCAGCCAGTTAATGATAAATGGACTCGACTCAAGGAAGCACGCAAGGTGCATGTACGCCCCCAAACTAACCACTCACACTGTAGGAGAAACCTTCGGGAGGAAGAACCGGGGATTGAACCGCCAATCTTCTGATTGGAAGTAGACCCGCTCTGAGCCCGGTGCTGTGTTCACCAGAGAACCAGAGGTCAAGTAGGCCTTAGGGAGCTGACCTAGACCTGAAGCCCCAGGCAGGGAGCTTCTCATCTGGGCTGAACAAGCCTTTAGAAGTACCTCGGTTTAAATAAATAAAGTAAAAGCTTTCTTTAAAAAATAAATATAAATACAACATTTTGATCTAATTTCAAGAGTCACGGTCAGTTTTACTGTCATTAGACAGGTTTGCATCCAAATATTTCCAAATCTTTGTTTAGAATATCGGCAACAGAAGATGCAAATGAATGCTTGTTTTCATCCACAACTGTAATGTGATTTTTAGAAGCAGGTTCATCGAGCGGTAGGTGGGGCTAATACCCCGGAAAACCATTATAGCGTTGTCAAAGAAAGAGGGCAAAATGATGTATAAAACTGGATGTTAATATGATATTTCTGTTTGTTTCATGCGTCAGTGTGAGGGAGGTTACATCAGACCTGTGTGGAGCGATGAGGAGATTGGTTTTGCTGCCGTCACATTGGGCTTTTGTTGATACATCAATTTTTCCACCTCAGCCAAGTATAAAAACATTCTCTGGAATTTCTAGAAAACAGTTGTACATCCACCACTTTGTCAGCTCTTTAATCTACTCTAATGCATTTGATGGAGCATCGTTTTTAACAGTGTGTACTCATTTTACTCTTTTTCTTACAGCCGTTTCAGATCGTTGATTTGTACGATTTTTCTAAATTTTCTTGTGAGCTAACTGGTTTACATTTGCTCATATGTTCACTCGATTATTTATTGTGTTCTACTTCAGGGCGGGGTTGGATATTAACTTTTCCTGTCCTGCGATTCCCCTCAGGAAGAATTGTAATTACTTTGCCGATCCCTTTGACTTCTCCTTTAGCGCCACCATCAGGTCAAATGTATAACTTGGTTTGTGACCAAAAACTGAAGACAGCCCCGTCAGCCTTGGCTGTACTTTGTGTTTAGTGCAATGTACTGTAGCTAATGTTTGCATGCTTACGCACTTAACTAAGATGGAACATGGCAAACATAGTACCCGTTTAACTGCAGCATGTTAGCATTGTCATTGTTTAGGTCAAAGTGAGGTTGTGCTTAAGAACAGCCTTGTATTATATTTGGTCTAACTATGGTTTATGGTAGCTTATCTTTTTCTAATCTCTAATCACTATGACGTATTGTTGCGCTTCATCCAGTACTCTTTTCAGTGTTACAACTCCTTCCACAGCAAACCTTAAAGGCCAACTCCTGTTTTCCACCGTTAGTGGAAGTGAGTTTATTGCTGCACATATTTACCTTTTATCATATCTAAGAAGAGAGAACAGGACTCAGAACTGTATGACTGTCAACAATTATGAAAACTATACATTCAAAGCAAAACAGACGACTAGCAAATAACAACAGAAAGCGTGTAAATGTTGTAAAAAGTGTGATTGTTGCATCATTTTGCAGATAGGTTTAATGTTTAATGTTAAATGGTACAGATCCTGTTTGAGAGGATTAAACTCCCGGGGGAAATACTAAAAAGTTCTCTGTTTATTTTTAGTACAGAGAGACAATCAGACTTAAAGCGGTGCTGGGTAATTTCACACATTGGTGCCCCTAATAGTCAGTGAGAGGTAATTGTTTGAAAACCTTTTTAACTTCATTGACGTCAGCGCTCGGAGATTGATGAAGAGGACGTCAGCAAACAAACCCCGGAGGGTCTGCGATGCTGCTGTAACAGAAACTACCAAAGAGACTAAAGATCCAACGTTGGCGGGTTTTAGCTTTTAATGGACAGTGTTTGCTCCCTGCTGTTTGATTCATCACTTCCTGTACTGACACCACAATTTAATTTGAGTGAGTGGGGGGAGGGTGGGTACAACACAGCAGTTCGTCAGAACGGGACTCTCTTCTCTGTTGCAGCTGCACTTTGTGATTACATTTACATACAGTAAGCAGATATACTTGATATCTATTTAATGTCTCTTTTAGATGCATTTATACAGAACCTTTCAAACACAAAGGGTGAGTAAAGAATGACAAAAACTATTTACAGAAAAAAAAAATTAAAAAAAATTAAATAGTACTGGGCAATGGCGCAGAAATAAATTGATGCACTATTTTTAGATTTTATACATCTAAAGATCAAGCGGGCCCATTCCACATGATTTCTGAAATCAACAAAAGCAACATTGTGTTTCCGTTGGCTGGGATTTGCTACTTGAAGGCAAATCTTTAAATGGGATTTCAATGGGAGTCAAAGATGGTTGGGGGCGATGACTTGCCTTCTGCAATGAGTTTAAGCCACAAATGTCTTCATGTCCGATTAGTTAGAGTAAAGGTCTTCCATCCATCTCTATGAGCCTCTCCACACCAAATTCAAAAATTTTGTGTTTTCGCAGTCCAGGTATTTTTTTGCAGCTGCGAATTTCAGATGGCGATAAAAAAAAAAAAAAAGGCTACAAATAAAATAATGATCAATAGATGTCCTCGGACGTCTCTGTAGTGGAAAATGTCATAAATTCTGTTATTCACAGCGTCTATTAAAAACAGATGTGAACATTGATCCATTTTGTCTTACAACATTGTGCCCTTTTTGGCAAACAAAGTAGAGATTACAACAACAACGAATATAAAGAGGACATCTGGGTAAGTGCAGCAGTTGATCTTGCTTGTGACGGTGAGTAGCCAACAAAAGAGGGGTAAACATAATTCGTTGTCAAGATAACGTGTAGAGAACAAAGTCTGATAGCTAAGGTTATGCTGTGGACATTATACGTGTCGGAATTTTCATAAAGTCGTTTGTGAAAGGTGTGCTAGAAAACCTGACTGATAAGCAGTAGCGTTACATCAATTATATCTGTTGTATATGCACACAGTCAATTGATGATTGTGAGTCGATGCAAACCTTTAACTTTTGGTGGAATGTGGACATTTGTGTCGGTCTGAAGTGTGAAAGGTTTGAACACAAAAAAAATGGAATATTCTGTATTTTCAGAATTATGGTTCTCTGATGATACTCTTTGAGGTCTCTGCAGGTCTTCACAGAAAAATGTGTTTTTAAACTGTTGGTTCATAGATTCGTAGATTCATAGAATAGAAGAAGAAAAACACAAAAACTCAAAATCTGAGTTTATGTGTTTTGGCTATTCTTTTTTAACTTGTACAAATGACCCTCGTCATGCTCAGTTACGTGCAGTCTGGGGAGGCATGTTCTAACCTTTTTTAGAAAACACTTTCGAAGGAATCGTAAAAAAAACATAAAAATGTCCAAAGGAACATTTCCACCGTTGATCTGAATGTTCCCAACTCAGAACCTCCATTGGGAGTGGCGTACACTGTAGTAAGTTATTCACAAAGAGAACAATTGTTTGGATAATACTAAACTCAAAGATCAATGTCAGGGAGGTGAATTAAGCGGCGGGGGTGATTTGACTAATTTCAAATCAATGTTTTGATTGGTTGTGACGTATTCTTTTTCTAGGTCGCCACTGGGGTCCACTGTTCTTTCAGAGCCACCTTTCAAGTCAACAGGGGGAAGTACTTGATACTAAAAAGATTGAGTTGGACTATTCGTTTAAGATAATGAATTTCAGCGCAAAATATCGGCAATATTCGGCTTTAAGCTTAAAATTATGGACACTGACATCCCTCCGACACTCCCTGCGTTACCTAAAAAAGGCTCCATTTTCCATGACACCAGTCCTATGGCATCCTCAACCATCCTCTCTGTGTTTCAGTGCGTTTGTTTGGGCAGCTCCTGCCGCTGTGTTAGCAGCCTGCTATAGATGCATAATTCACATCCATTAATTTGCATGTCAGAGAAGTAGATTTCTCATTTGAAATGCAAATACCTTGACTGCTCTGGTAAAGCACGGGGAAACGTGAGCAGCACTGATAAGCACCCGCGACGCAGGAACTTTAAAAAAAAAAAAAAAAAAAAAAAAAGGTGAAGCTGGCATGTTAAAAGCACTGGAGAGGGATTTCATAGACAAAGAAAAGGGAAGGAAAAAGCAGCTGTTTTGCGTTGAGAAGAAGATATACGAGTGTTCATGAAAAGAAAACGTAGCCAGAGAGGTGTATCAAGAGGGAAAGAGATGCCAGAACAATGAGCACACGCTGCTTCAGCACCCACCGAGCGAGCACACATTATTATTACATAAAGCAAGCATGCAAGTACACACACACAGTTACCACTTCCACCTGCCATTTTAGACGCAGTGCACACCCTAATGATGGGTAGGAGGCAAGAGAAGAAAAGGGAGGCTCCTTTCATGCTGCAGACAAACGCCAGCCGCCTGCAAGGTAATTTTCTGCAGTGCTGTTGTACTTTACACACACACACACACACACACACACACACACACACACACACACACA
>NW_022283063.1:0-6253 GCF_004355925.1 Anarrhichthys ocellatus
TGAAATCTCGAAAGCGCCAGCTTGAAAGACTCTGCAAGAAGACTCTGTTCATCCTGTACTTGCTCCCTCTTGGTAACATTATCCGTCAACATGGTCTTCACTTTCACTGCTACGCCAATGATGTCCAGCTCTACATCTCCACAAAGGCCATTACCACTGCTACTCACTCCACTCTCACCAACTGCCTCACTGACATTAAATCATGGATGCAAACCAACTTCCTCAAACTGAACTGTGATAAATCTGACATGATCATCATCGGTCCCACATCCCTCACTAAAACCGGTCACAACTTCTGCCTCACCATCGACAACTCCACTCTGTCTCCCTCCCCACACATCCGCAACCTCGGAGTCATGTTCGACAGCAACCTCTCCTTTGAACACCACGTCAAACAAATCACCAAAACTGCCTTTTTCCACTTAAAAAACAGCCCGTCTCCGCCCATCACTCTCCTCATCTGCTTCTGAAACTCTGATCCACGCCTTCATCACCTCAAGAATTGACTACTGCAACAGCATTCTTCACGGCACATCATCCAAAATCCTAAATAAACTCCAGTACATCCAAAACTCTGCTGCTCGCCTGCTCACCCACACCCGCTCCCGTGACCACATCACCCCTGTTCTCCAGAACCTCCACTGGCTCCCCGTCCCACAACGGATCCAATACAAAATCCTTCTCCTCACTCATAAAGCCCTCCACAATCAGGCCCCCTCCTACCTCACCGACCTGCTTCACCACCACACTCCATCCCATCGGCTCCACCCCTCTGATGCCTCCTGTCCCTTCCACTCGGGACCAAGCACCGGACATGGGGTGACAGAGCCTTCTCCATATCTGCCCCCTCCCTCTGGAACTCTCTCCCCAAACACATCCGAGACTGCACTGACCTCTCCATGTTCAAATCACAAATCAAAACCCACCTGTTCAAAACTGCTTTTAATGTGTGACCACTATTGTGTATTTTATGTTTTTAGTGTATTGCTTTTATATATGATGATTTTAATGTCTTTGAGTTTCATGAAAAGCGCTATATAAATAAAATGTATTATTATTATTATTATTATTATTTGTCTCTGAAGACGGATCCGTGTCCTCGTCAGACGTCTATCGGACCATGAATGAACATCAAGTGGACTTCATTTATGTTCTTTCATATATGGACAAATATCTACACAGAAACATTTTAGTCAAATATAAATATATGTGCTAATATGTAGCAGAAATATTAGTTTTGTACATATTTATAATTATATTTCTGAAAGCATGGATGCACTTATGGTATGTACACGTATATACCATACATGTACATACCATATGTATGGTATGTACATGTAATCTAACGTGTACATACCATGTGTATAAATACAAACACATACAATCAAATGTAATATAATAGAAATATGCCCCTACATGATTTATATGTATGTATATATGTATATTACTTAGATTTGTTTCTCTTATTTCTTTATTTATGTGTATGTACTGTATATGTATGTATATATTAGTGCTGGGCAACGATTCAAATTCTTAATCGTGATTAATCTCATTGTTATGCGCAAAGTTCAATAATTAATTCAAAAGTAGTGTATTGCGCAGTTTTATTTGAAAGTACTGCTATATGAACAAAAGGTCAATAACATTTGGTTTAAACACTTTAAACACATCAGGTTCTTGTTAGCAGCAGTATTCCCTTTACACAGCAGCAGTTATAACACAGTTATAATGATTCTGATCATAGATATTCAGACGGTGTTTTTTTATGTTTGTTAAATTCTCAGTAGTGATACTAAATGATGCTTATTATACATATTACACACAAAACACTTTAAAAACTCTAAAACAATAATTTAAATGAATCATTTCTTTTTTTGGTATTTTGGTATTTAGGTCAGACACATATGCAACGCTGATTACCGTAATATGTGTGGTATTTGTTATAAATGTACGTTGGTACATGGAGGGTGATAAGAAGCTGTACAATATGTATTTTGATATTGTCACGATCCTGTACCGAAAAGATCGCACGCGTGTGAGAGAGAGAGAGAGAGAGAGAGAGAGAGAGAGAGAGAGAGAGAGAGACACACACACCCGGGAGGGGGGGGCGGCAGCAGAAGGAAGTGACGCCACACAAACAGCTGTTCACCGCTCGCTGCCCGGTTTTTGTGTTAAAAATGTCCGCTAAATAATAAATAAAAAAAACTGCGTTAACGCGCGATGATATAATTGTCGGCATTAATCTCTCATATGTCATAACATCCTGACCCAGAACACATCTATAAGACAATTTAGAATCATAGTAATAGCGCCACCTAGTGGCAACAGGAAGTTGTAAGTTGTGTACTTTGACATCCTGCTCCTCACAGATTAATCAGATCCCTCTAAAATGTTGTCAGAACAGCCTTAAGACCTTGATAATGCTTCATTGTGAAAATCGTAAGAAGTTGTTGAAGGGCGACGACGTGGCGGTTCGGCGAATTTTCGATCCTTCGCCATGAACGAATAAACTGATGTAACTCGACTCCACATCATCAGATCTTTACCAGATTTCACATGTTTGATTAGACTCCCGGCCTGAAGACATCTGCAGGCCAATTTTGAATCAGTCATAGCGCCACCTACTGGTAACAGGAAGTTAAAGTCTTTATACTTTGGCTTGTTTCTCTTAGTAGGTAAATCAAATCAACATCAAATTAGTTCCACACAAATATAAGAAGTTCATAATGCCAGTTCATGAAGCTTTTGATGTTTCGTCAAACGCTGTTGCCGTGGCGACGCAGTCTTCGCCGTTAACAACGAAGGTCATTTTGAGAGGCTACAAATGCTCAAAACATAAGCAGACTTGGCATGCAGATTTAAAGCCCAAAATCTAGTTACATATTATGGTTTTATTGCTTCAGAGTGAGAAGTTGGCTCGATGACAAAATTGCTTGCTAGCGCCCCCTAGAAGTTGGAAAGACAAGCCCCAACAGCCCGTATGTCCAAATGACTTCAACTTTTACAGACATGAGCAACTGAATGAGTTCTACAAAAAATCCTCTTGGGACCCTAAGCTGTGCCTCCCAAAACTTTCCGCAATTTTGAATTTTGTAAAAAAAAAAAAAAAAATTCACTTCTCCTAGACACTGGGTCTGATTGGTACCAAATTTGCTGTGAATCATTATTGGATCTATATCATCAAAACGTATGAAACATTGCATTAAGAATATATGGCCCAATGAACTTCATAGGACGTGGCCTTCTACAGCAATATATATAACTTCAAAACCATATGGCCTATCATCACAAAATCTGTAACATATGTTCACATTGTGTCAAAATGGTCTACTGACATTGAACGACCTTCGTTTTATGTGATGCCCATGTCACGCACATTTGGTGCCGTTCGCCATGAAAGAGGAAGTTGTTGTAACTCCAAGGTACTTTATTCAATCTGCCCCAAACTTGTTCTGCATGATCCAGGTCCAGGCTTGAGCACATTTCCATGCCAACATTTTCACAAAGTCATAGCGCCACCTACTGGCAAAAGGAAATGACAAGTTTTATACTTTGATGTACTCCGACTAGGAAGTTGCCCAGATCAGTCTCAAATTTGGTAAGCTAAGGCGTAAGACATTGATAATGCTTCATCGTGAATATTGTGAGTTGTCGTTAAACGCTGTTGCCATGGCAATGCGTCATTCACCATGAAAAAGGAAGCTTATTTTTCTGTGGCTTAGGATGCTCAACAGGCCTTGGACTTTTGCACAGGTGTCACAGGTGATGGAAATAAATATTTCATATGGCTTTTTGGCTAGACCCTTTCAAATTGCCTCGATAGCGCCCCCTACAAATATTCAAAAATGCAGCCCCAGCGCTACGTTTGACCTACATGTATGAAATTTGGTAGGCACATGTATCACATGAAGACTTAAAAAAAAGTCGTAGGGGACCATGCTCTAAAATGGGAAGTTGGCCATTTTGATTTTTGTGTGAATTTTCCCATGATTTCTAGTCGCTATACTTTAACGAACTCCTCCTAGGGACTTTGTCAGATCCTTTTCAAATTTGGTCAGTATAATCTAAAGACCTTTGCAATTAAAAGTTACTCAAAGCTTTACGTTTGATGGAATGGTGTAGCCGTGGCGTGGCGGCCATTGTAGGTGATTCGCCATTAAACAACAAGCTGATGTAACTCCACTGGACTTGCTCAAATCTGTCCCAAACTTGCCATACTTGATAACAGTCATGGCCTGAGGATGTCTACAAGCCAATTGTCACTCAAAGTCATAGCGCCACCTACTGGCAACAGGAAGACAAACTGCATCCGATTTACATGACATTTACATGATGTGGTCTGCACTTGATGTAGAGCAACATAATGCATGTTTGCGCGTGTTCTCTAGCGCCAAATAGTAGATACAGGAACTGGTGGAATATTTGCACTACCTAATTTCCAGCAACACACATTCCACGCGGGAAAAATACGTAAAACTCCGGGACGCGTTGTCTGACGGTCAAAGACATTCCCGCCCACGTCTGCCGGCGTCCCGCCAGTACCCCCGAGATGTGGGAAGGTGCGAGGGCCCGTACATCGCTGCTTGCAGCTTTAATTATTATTATTAATCTATTATATCCATTGCTGCCGTTATTATCAGTAGTTATTATTCTGCTTACTACTCTCATTATGAATCATTTCTAACATGCATTGAATGTGTTGTATTTCTGTTATGTTGTTCATTCTGTGCACATGACGTCTATCACACTTCTGTCCATATGTTGATCTCTGAGGTTTCTTCCTTTTTTTACCTGTTAAAGTTTATTGGGAGAGTTTTTCTATTCCAATGTGAGGATGTTTTATACTGTACAGATTGTAAAGCCCTCTGAGGCAATTTGTGATTTTGTGCTATACAGATAAATTTAATTGAAATCAATTAATGTGGGTACAAACACACCTTCAGCCAGTGATGCTGTGTTTGTAGACCCAGAACAAGAGGCCTTCTGTCCACTGGCTTATCACCAGACCATGTGACTTTACTCCACCATTATCTGTACGTGTTCTATAGGGGCTAAATACTGGAAACACCTCTGACACACCAGCGAAGTGGGCTTCCACATGATGGAAACATCTTAAAAAACGGTGCCCAGTTCAGCACGTCAGTGTTCTCAGGATGTGCTTTTTAATCCCTGCCGTTCTCATGCCGTAGATGATTGGGTTGAAACAGCTCGGGAACAGCAGGTACATGGTGCTGAAGAAAACCCGAACGGCGGCAGGAAGACCGTTTGTGATCCGATACGACAGGAAAGCAACGAGTGAGATGGTCAGACTGGCCGTGATGACCAGGATGTGGGTGACGCAGGTGTGGAGAGCTTTGGCGCCCGAATTGCCGGACTTCAGCACCGAGCTGAATATGACGACGTAGGAAGCAGCGATGAAGATGAAGTCGGCCACGGGGTTGAGGAATATAGTCATTAACCCGACCAGGTTGTTGATGGCGGTGCTTCCACAGGCCAGTTGCACTAACGCCATGTGCTCGCAGAAACAGTGGTTCACCACATTGGAAGCACAGAACGACAACGTTCCTGCCAGACTCACAAACAGGGAGATCATGAGGATGTTTCTAACCACGAGTGGGACGATGAACCTGAGAAATTTTGGCAAAGCCATTTGTTCGTGGTAGGTGAGGGGCATGCAGATGGCGAAGTAGCGGTCCAGCGCCATCCACACCAGCAATGTGGACTGAAACGCTGCGACGAAGTGAATGAGGTACATCTGAACCAGACAGCCGGTCAGAGAGATTCCCCTCCAGTCGAACAGGAAGCTCAGCAGCATGTGGGGGACGAAGAACACCGGGAGGCTCAGGTCCACGAGGGCCATGCCGGCGATGAGGACGCACATCGGCGAGTGGAGGCTTCTCCGTGAAACGACCACGTACAGCAGCAGGGAATTGGCCGACAGCGACACCACGAACATGACGGAGAAAGGGAGGAAGAGGACGGGCCGCAACACTCCCAGCTCACCGAAGCCGTCGAGGATGAAGTGTTTGTGAGAAGTGACGTTCTTCATCGCCATCCTAATCAGAAAAGCCTCTTCGTTCTGGGTTCTGGTTGGATCACCTGAAAACAGAGAAACACTTTTAAGAGTTCAATCACTTCTTTAAAGACACAATCTGTAACCCTGATAAACAAACACACAACACGCATCTAAATGAGGTGGAAGCCTCTGTACTGCTGCTACTAACAGTAGTACTACTGCTCCACATAGAGTATA
>NW_022283064.1:0-6251 GCF_004355925.1 Anarrhichthys ocellatus
CTCCAGTTCCGTCAGGTTGGATGGTGAACGTTGGTGGACAGCCATTTATAAAGTTAGTTAAAACCTAAAAACTTGTTTAATTTAGCATGTAAACGAGCAGCAGCTAACACGTAGCAGAGAGCAGCGGCTAACGCGTGGCAGAGAGCAGCGGTTAACGCGTGGCAGAGAGCAGCGGCTAAAGCATGGCAGAGAGCAGCGGCTAAAGCGTGGCAGAGAGCAGCGGCTAAAGCGTAGCAGAGAGCAGCGGCTAAAGCGTAGCAGAGAGCAGCGGCGAACATGTAGCAGAGAAGAGCAGCTAACGTGTAGCAGAGAGCAGCAGCTAACGTGTAGCAGAGAGCAGCAGCTAACGTGTAGCAGAGAGCAGCAGCTAACGTGTAGCAGAGAGCAGCAGCTAACAGCAGTTAACGCATAGCAGAGAGCAGCAGCTAACAGCAGTTAACGCGTAGCAGAGAGCAGCAGCTAACGTGTAGCAGCTAACAGCAGCTAATGCATAGCAGCAATAAAAAGCTAACATGGAGCTAATTACGGCTCCTTTAATGCTCTGATGTCACCTCTCTGCTGGTGAACTGAGGCCGGCCTTCATTTAAAAATGGATCTTCCATGTTTAAGTGAATCCCAGGAGAACAGCTGACAGTCTGCTCTTTGATGCTGAAGGTTTCTTTTATTTCTGCTGCTCTCTGTGCTAAACTGTCCTGATTACATTCATACATCAAACAGACATTTAATTAAACATCCAGGGAAGTGTTCACGGTAATGTATCAAAGGCTGGGGGCAGGTGTGACAAAGCATCTCTCTGTTGGGGGTAAAAAGGTAATGTAATATTAACATCACACCAGAGCACTGCGCTAACGTTAGCAGGGCTAAGCTACCAGTTTAATCATTACAACAGGGCAGTGGCTGGCCGTGCATGTTATACCTGGGCCTTCACTGCTGTCCTGCAGATGAAACACAGCTACCGTTATTTGTTTTGTGTAAAAATGAAGCTCAACACCTGTAGATACACTAACTGCAGAGTGCAGATACATGAACACGCTGAGAGTGCGTCTCGTCTCTGACTGCAGCTGGGACTGCTGCGCAAGGCTGCTATGAGAGTAACCTGTGAGAGCTTTGGGGCTCACGGCAGCACCTGCTGCTCGTTCACCACAGAGCATAACGTACGAGCTTTAACGTCAGAGTCACAGCACCAGAACAAGTCTCTAGATTTGTCACTCGTAGCTTTTGACAAAAAAAGTCTCCATGAGGGTTTAGAAAGTCGCCAACTTGGCAACACTGTCACCTGCTAAATATGTCCCCAGAGCAACATTGGACGTAACAATAGTTCCTATCGCATATAAAACCAAAAAAAAATCCATCTTCATAAAAACAAGTTGTACAAATAATAATATATAAACAAGCATATTAAAGCTACCACAGATGTAAAAAAAACCACATTTAACTTACCAGAGCTGCTGTTCACTATTTAAAGACAAAGTCCTTCTTTCTTTGTTAATAAAGAGTTTAATCCCACGGTTGTTCAGTACATCCGTGTGTTTTAGTTCCAGTAAGAAGTCCTGTGAAGGCCAGTGAAGACAGTCGAGCCTCCCCAGTTGTATTTCTTGAATACGTTTTAATGCGTTTGAGGCTGAAAATGTCCGCTCCACAGAGGCAGCAGATATTGGGATTGTCACCGCCCAACATGTCACGCTAGCCCACTGACCAATCACGTACTTTTAGGCCAGCTAGCAGGCTCTGACACGTCAAAGAATACGCCCAACATGTCAAACTAAAGATCTGATTGGTTGAACACTATGACAATCAACAATATCGTCCCCATTCACTTACACTGCACATGGATTCACTTGTGAGTCTGCAGGCCTCTGCCTCTGGTCTTACCTAGAGACACAGAGGTGAGATCTGATTGGATAAAAGCTCTACTTAAAACAAGCTGCACTGGAAGCAGAGCAACTGAGGAAGACGGGAGCTGTGCAATGAGAAAATAAGATAATGGGAAAAATATTACAATACATGTAGTGTATTTATGAAACATTATTAAATTATAAAATAGCTATAACTTTGTGATGCTGTTTAGGCCAGCAGAGAAGGCCTTGAAGGCCCTGACGGCCCACCACTGATATATATATGTGTGTGTGTCTGTGTATATGTGTGATGCTGGAGGTGTGTGTGTGTATATGTGTGATGCTGGAGCTGTGTGTGTGATGCTGGAGGTGTCTGAGGACCAATCACATCTCTCCATAGCCGACAGGAAGTCTCTCCTGAAGCGGTAAATTAACGTTTCTGTTCTTCGTTGATAATCCGTTTTCTTCTAAAAAGCCTGAAACTGAACAGCTGAAACATTTCACCCTGAAATGAGTTAAAGATATTAAACCACACGACTCCCTCAGTCACTAAATATCATAGTTATAGTTATTATACTTTATGTACTATACATGAACTCCTCTCAGTGAAAGAACTCTTGTTTTATTGTGATGAGTCATCATTTTATGGACTTTAGTTTTGTGCGAATAAAACTAATAAAAATAACTATTCTTAAATAAAATTGTCTAAATATTTACAGATGTATCATTATGAATATTTTTTACATTATATATTGTATATATTATATTATATTATACATAATATATAACATTAACAGAACAGCATCAAAGAGTTCATGTTTAATTAATCTTTCCTCTTCAGTGTCACATGACCCAGTGAGGGTGATGTCATCTACAGGTCACATGTTCCACCTGACTGTGTGTGTGTAATGCTCTGAACACACACACACACACACACACACACACACACACACACACACACACACACACACACACACACACACAGTCACACACACACACACAGAAACACACACACAGTAACACACACACACACAGTAACACACACACAGTAACACACACACACAGACACACACACACACACACACACACACACACACACACACACACACACACACACACACACACACACACACACACACACACACACACACACACACACACACACACACACACAGAACTGGGTCAACTGACAAAACGCTACGGCAACAACAAGCAGTCAAAATACACAAAGAGTCTTACAGTGTAGCGTTCGCTTCAAAGCCTGGTTAGCTTAGCTTTAAAGTTCAGTTAGCTTCAGTATAGACTGCACAGGTCGGTAATGACATCAGCTGAGCTCACGACCTGATGACATCATAAAGCTCCAGACCATCACGAGACTAATAAAGAGTTCATACTAACTTTTCATTGGTCTGTTCAGTGTGTGGTAACATGCGATACCTGCATGTTGTTGCTTCTACACATTACATGCTGCTTCCAGTGGGTCAGAGGTGGGGGGGGCTGCCTTTATGAACCTTCTGAGCGTGCTCAGTAGCGTTGCTGCTGTCGCTCTGGATCAGCGCTCTGGCGAACATGCTGCAGTGACGGTGATTAAAGCGCTCCATCCTCTGGCCTGAGGTCAGATATTAACACAGTGGTTAGTTCCTCTGTAGCTGCAGGAGATGAATCACTGACCTGAGGCCAGCTGCTCAAACATCTTAACTTCAAACAAACACTCAGACTGAACCAGGATCAGTCTTTCTGCTGCTTTAACAAAGACATGACTCGTAGTTACTACTTCTGAATGATGTAATCAATATTTACTATTGTCATAAAGTCTGCTTTGGTTTTATTGAAACTTTATTTGATGAAACACAAAAGTCATTTATCAGATTGTAGGTTTTGCTGATGAAGCATATTGTCAGTGTGTGATGGAGCAGATCCACTTCAGTCTGGTCTGAGTGGAGACCCTGACCTGGTCCTGGACCTGGTAGTGGCAGCTCAGGTGGAGCAGCAGACAGAAACCACCGTCTGGCCTCCCCTCAGTCCCCCCCCACATAAAACACAGTCGTCCTCCAGAGGACGTTTACGGGTCCAGACTCTGAGTCAGACCTGAACCTGAACCTGAACCACCAGAGCTAATGTAGGCAGGGCGGTGTGTTCAGGGACACTCGGCTGACAGGAGAGTCTCAAACCGCTCTTTCAGTGATGTCCAGGAGAAGGAGGAGGTGTCCACCTGCAGACCATATTAGCTCCACTTTAATATATTTATGTTTCAACATATTGGGGGACATTACATACACAGGATGTTAGCTACACTTAGCTTCTAGTGCTAACTGGAGCTAACTGGACCTGGAGGGTCACAAGTTGTGACGCGGTGGAGGTCATGTGAAGTTAATTATTGTATTGAATTGTTAGTTAATATGTTGTGACTTTATAATCTTAAAATATGTCAAATGTAAAGGTTCCCATCAGCCTCCTCTGTACTAAATACCAAATGTTAGCAAAGCGCTATGACTGTGCATACATTAGCTGCTCGCTAGCTACATTGTTAGCCGCGGTGGCTTCTAGACGCCGACTGTAGCTAACTCTGAGCTAACTGGATAGAGAAGCTAACTCTGAGCTAACTGGACGGAGAAGCTAACTCTGAGCTAACTGGACAGAGAAGCTAACTCTGAGCTAACTGGACAGAGAAGCTAACTCTGAGCTAACTGGACGGAGAATCTTACTCTGAGCTAACTGGACGGAGAATCTAACTCTGAGCTAACTGGACGGAGAAGCTAACTCTGAGCTAACTTTCCCTGGCTCTAGCAGTACCCTCATTTATCATGGTAAACGTAGTGTTCCAGTTGTAAAAAGTGAGTTACCTTGACTATGTGTCTGCGGGCGATTTCGGGCCTCCTGCAGAGCGTCTGCAGACGTTTATACAGCTGCTCAGGTGTGGAATACAGGTACTCTGCTGCATTAGAGAGCAGAGAAGAAGAAACGGTCACTCGTCACTGAATTAGGGTTCACTGTAACATCACAGGGTTTATTACCTGGGAATATCTCTGGATACACTAAGGCCTTCGGACACAGAGGATAACAGCCGCAGTGAACGGCTTCCAGCCTGTAAAACATCACAATATCAAAGGATCAGTACGTAGAAATCATTATTAATTCAGACCAACAGTGAAGAGTAACACCACAGATCATCTGTGGGACGAGATCTCTTCTTCTGGACCCTGATGACCTCAGACGCTCATTATTTAAATATTCTGAGGATCGTTGATGAATAATTAAGGACTTTTCCGTTTTTGTGTTGGAAACATTCATATTTAAAACAGATCTGACTGAAACTGTTCATCAGAAACAAAGTTATGAGGGTCCAGGTCCTGGATATCTGTGATCTTGTCTGAGGGACCAGGTCCTGGATATCTGTGATCTTGTCTGAGGGTCCAGGTCCTAGGTCTGTGTGATCTGGATTATTGAGGTCAGTCCAGCTCTGTGATGTGAGTAAATGTTAATCTCAGATATAATTATCATGACTGGAGGGCTCCATGATGATGATGATGTTAATCAGATTAAACACAACTCAGAGATAACGAGGAGGAACTATTCTGTTCTACTGTTTCTACTCTGATGGAACAGACGGGAGACCGGCTGGGCTTTTATTTTGTGGACCTGAGCAGTTTGACCTTCATAACATTAGCTTCCCAATGAACTTAAGGGTTAATATGCTACAATGCTAATATTCAGCATGTTTACAGATAGCGTGTTCATATTAAAGACTTTAGCATGTTAGCCTGTTACTATGCTAACATTAGCCACAGAGCATTTAACAGAGAGAAGATGTTGGATTATGTTTCTGTTTATTTAAATAAATGATGAGCACAGGATTTGTAGGAAATGCAAATAAAATGTCATATATATTAATATGTATAAATAGAGTTTGTGGTCGTATAAAAAGATCTGAGCGCTCACAGAACTCCATGTAAATATTGAACCTTTTAAAGTGTGACCCTTCAGACTCGGGGGGGGTGGGTGGGGTCCCTCCTGGTTTACAGACAGAGGGGGGGGGAAAGAACCCTTCTGGTTCTGGATCAAACACAAACATCACTTCCTCCTCAGGGACAACACGTCCTCTCATCGCTAAAATAATTAACTCCTGACTTCATTATCACAGTGTGAGATCTCTCATTATAAAACTCTCTTTATTCTAATGAAGTACCTGAATCCTCAGACTGCTGCTAGCATAGCATGCTAACATGTGCTCCTTATGTTCCTCCACCCTTCCTCTGTCAGACTGCTGCTAGCATAGCATGCTAATATATATATATACATATATATATATACATATACATATATACATATATATACATATATATATACATATATATATATATATACATATATACATATATACATATATATATACATATATACATATATATATATATA
>NW_022283065.1:0-6246 GCF_004355925.1 Anarrhichthys ocellatus
TGAAATCTCGAAAGCGCCAGCTTGAAAGACTCTGCAAGAAGACTCTGGTCATCCTGTACTTGCTCCCTCTTGGTAACATTATCCGTCAACATGGTCTTCACTTTCACTGCTACGCCAATGATGTCCAGCTCTACATCTCCACAAAGGCCATTACCACTGCTACTCACTCCACTCTCACCAACTGCCTCACTGACATTAAATCATGGATGCAAACCAACTTCCTCAAACTGAACTGTGATAAATCTGACATGATCATCATCGGTCCCTCACTAAAACCGGTCACAACTTCTGCCTCACCATCGACAACTCCACTCTGTCTCCCTCCCCACACATCCGCAACCTCGGAGTCATGTTCGACAGCAACCTCTCCTTTGAACACCACGTCAAACAAATCACCAAAACTGCCTTTTTCCACTTAAAAAACAGCCCGTCTCCGCCCATCACTCTCCTCATCTGCTTCTGAAACTCTGATCCACGCCTTCATCACCTCAAGAATTGACTACTGCAACAGCATTCTTCACGGCACATCATCCAAAATCCTAAATAAACTCCAGTACATCCAAAACTCTGCTGCTCGCCTGCTCACCCACACCCGCTCCCGTGACCACATCACCCCTGTTCTCCAGAACCTCCACTGGCTCCCCGTCCCACAACGGATCCAATACAAAATCCTTCTCCTCACTCATAAAGCCCTCCACAATCAGGCCCCCTCCTACCTCACCGACCTGCTTCACCACCACACTCCATCCCATCGGCTCCACCCCTCTGATGCCTCCTGTCCCTTCCACTCGGGACCAAGCACCGGACATGGGGTGACAGAGCCTTCTCCATATCTGCCCCCTCCCTCTGGAACTCTCTCCCCAAACATATCCGAGACTGCACTGACCTCTCCATGTTCAAATCACAAATCAAAACCCACCTGTTCAAAACTGCTTTTAATGTGTGACCACTATTGTGTATTTTATGTTTTTAGTGTATTGCTTTTATATATGATGATTTTAATGTCTTTGAGTTTCATGAAAAGCGCTATATAAATAAAATGTATTATTATTATTATTATTATTATTTGTCTCTGAAGACGGATCCGTGTCCTCGTCAGACGTCTATCGGACCATGAATGAACATCAAGTGGACTTCATTTATGTTCTTTCATATATGGACAAATATCTACACAGAAACATTTTAGTCAAATATAAATATATGTGCTAATATGTAGCAGAAATATTAGTTTTGTACATATTTATAATTATATTTCTGAAAGCATGGATGCACTTATGGTATGTACACGTATATACCATACATGTACATACCATATGTATGGTATGTACATGTAATCTAACGTGTACATACCATGTGTATAAATACAAACACATACAATCAAATGTAATATAATAGAAATATGCCCCTACATGATTTATATGTATGTATATATGTATATTACTTAGATTTGTTTCTCTTATTTCTTTATTTATGTGTATGTACTGTATATGTATGTATATATTAGTGCTGGGCAACGATTCAAATTCTTAATCGTGATTAATCTCATTGTTATGCGCAAAGTTCAATAATTAATTCAAAAGTAGTGTATTGCGCAGTTTTATTTGAAAGTACTGCTATATGAACAAAAGGTCAATAACATTTGGTTTAAACACTTTAAACACATCAGGTTCTTGTTAGCAGCAGTATTCCCTTTACACAGCAGCAGTTATAACACAGTTATAATGATTCTGATCATAGGTATTCAGACGGTGTTTTTTTATGTTTGTTAAATTCTCAGTAGTGATACTAAATGATGCTTATTATACATATTACACACAAAACACTTTAAAAACTCTAAAACAATAATTTAAATGAATCATTTCTTTTTTTGGTATTTTGGTATTTAGGTCAGACACATATGCAACGCTGATTACCGTAATATGTGTGGTATTTGTTATAAATGTACGTTGGTACATGGAGGGTGATAAGAAGCTGTACAATATGTATTTTGATATTGTCACGATCCTGTACCGAAAAGATCGCACGCGTGTGAGAGAGAGAGAGAGAGAGAGAGAGAGAGAGAGAGAGAGAGAGAGAGACACACACACCCGGGAGGGGGGGGCGGCAGCAGAAGGAAGTGACGCCACACAAACAGCTGTTCACCGCTCGCTGCCCGGTTTTTGTGTTAAAAATGTCCGCTAAATAATAAATAAAAAAAACTGCGTTAACGCGCGATGATATAATTGTCGGCATTAATCTCTCATATGTCATAACATCCTGACCCAGAACACATCTATAAGACAATTTAGAATCATAGTAATAGCGCCACCTAGTGGCAACAGGAAGTTGTAAGTTGTGTACTTTGACATCCTGCTCCTCACAGATTAATCAGATCCCTCTAAAATGTTGTCAGAACAGCCTTAAGACCTTGATAATGCTTCATTGTGAAAATCGTAAGAAGTTGTTGAAGGGCGACGACGTGGCGGTTCGGCGAATTTTCGATCCTTCGCCATGAACGAATAAACTGATGTAACTCGACTCCACATCATCAGATCTTTACCAGATTTCACATGTTTGATTAGACTCCCGGCCTGAAGACATCTGCAGGCCAATTTTGAATCAGTCATAGCGCCACCTACTGGTAACAGGAAGTTAAAGTCTTTATACTTTGGCTTGTTTCTCTTAGTAGGTAAATCAAATCAACATCAAATTAGTTCCACACAAATATAAGAAGTTCATAATGCCAGTTCATGAAGCTTTTGATGTTTCGTCAAACGCTGTTGCCGTGGCGACGCAGTCTTCGCCGTTAACAACGAAGGTCATTTTGAGAGGCTACAAATGCTCAAAACATAAGCAGACTTGGCATGCAGATTTAAAGCCCAAAATCTAGTTACATATTATGGTTTTATTGCTTCAGAGTGAGAAGTTGGCTCGATGACAAAATTGCTTGCTAGCGCCCCCTAGAAGTTGGAAAGACAAGCCCCAACAGCCCGTATGTCCAAATGACTTCAACTTTTACAGACATGAGCAACTGAATGAGTTCTACAAAAAATCCTCTTGGGACCCTAAGCTGTGCCTCCCAAAACTTTCCGCAATTTTGAATTTTGTAAAAAAAAAAAAAAAAATTCACTTCTCCTAGACACTGGGTCTGATTGGTACCAAATTTGCTGTGAATCATTATTGGATCTATATCATCAAAACGTATGAAACATTGCATTAAGAATATATGGCCCAATGAACTTCATAGGACGTGGCCTTCTACAGCAATATATATAACTTCAAAACCATATGGCCTATCATCACAAAATCTGTAACATATGTTCACATTGTGTCAAAATGGTCTACTGACATTGAACGACCTTCGTTTTATGTGATGCCCATGTCACGCACATTTGGTGCCGTTCGCCATGAAAGAGGAAGTTGTTGTAACTCCAAGGTACTTTATTCAATCTGCCCCAAACTTGTTCTGCATGATCCAGGTCCAGGCTTGAGCACATTTCCATGCCAACATTTTCACAAAGTCATAGCGCCACCTACTGGCAAAAGGAAATGACAAGTTTTATACTTTGATGTACTCCGACTAGGAAGTTGCCCAGATCAGTCTCAAATTTGGTAAGCTAAGGCGTAAGACATTGATAATGCTTCATCGTGAATATTGTGAGTTGTCGTTAAACGCTGTTGCCATGGCAATGCGTCATTCACCATGAAAAAGGAAGCTTATTTTTCTGTGGCTTAGGATGCTCAACAGGCCTTGGACTTTTGCACAGGTGTCACAGGTGATGGAAATAAATATTTCATATGGCTTTTTGGCTAGACCCTTTCAAATTGCCTCGATAGCGCCCCCTACAAATATTCAAAAATGCAGCCCCAGCGCTACGTTTGACCTACATGTATGAAATTTGGTAGGCACATGTATCACATGAAGACTTAAAAAAAAGTCGTAGGGGACCATGCTCTAAAATGGGAAGTTGGCCATTTTGATTTTTGTGTGAATTTTCCCATGATTTCTAGTCGCTATACTTTAACGAACTCCTCCTAGGGACTTTGTCAGATCCTTTTCAAATTTGGTCAGTATAATCTAAAGACCTTTGCAATTAAAAGTTACTCAAAGCTTTACGTTTGATGGAATGGTGTAGCCGTGGCGTGGCGGCCATTGTAGGTGATTCGCCATTAAACAACAAGCTGATGTAACTCCACTGGACTTGCTCAAATCTGTCCCAAACTTGCCATACTTGATAACAGTCATGGCCTGAGGATGTCTACAAGCCAATTGTCACTCAAAGTCATAGCGCCACCTACTGGCAACAGGAAGACAAACTGCATCCGATTTACATGACATTTACATGATGTGGTCTGCACTTGATGTAGAGCAACATAATGCATGTTTGCGCGTGTTCTCTAGCGCCAAATAGTAGATACAGGAACTGGTGGAATATTTGCACTACCTAATTTCCAGCAACACACATTCCACGCGGGAAAAATACGTAAAACTCCGGGACGCGTTGTCTGACGGTCAAAGACATTCCCGCCCACGTCTGCCGGCGTCCCGCCAGTACCCCCGAGATGTGGGAAGGTGCGAGGGCCCGTACATCGCTGCTTGCAGCTTTAATTATTATTATTAATCTATTATATCCATTGCTGCCGTTATTATCAGTAGTTATTATTCTGCTTACTACTCTCATTATGAATCATTTCTAACATGCATTGAATGTGTTGTATTTCTGTTATGTTGTTCATTCTGTGCACATGACGTCTATCACACTTCTGTCCATATGTTGATCTCTGAGGTTTCTTCCTTTTTTTACCTGTTAAAGTTTATTGGGAGAGTTTTTCTATTCCAATGTGAGGATGTTTTATACTGTACAGATTGTAAAGCCCTCTGAGGCAATTTGTGATTTTGTGCTATACAGATAAATTTAATTGAAATCAATTAATGTGGGTACAAACACACCTTCAGCCAGTGATGCTGTGTTTGTAGACCCAGAACAAGAGGCCTTCTGTCCACTGGCTTATCACCAGACCATGTGACTTTACTCCACCATTATCTGTACGTGTTCTATAGGGGCTAAATACTGGAAACACCTCTGACACACCAGCGAAGTGGGCTTCCACATGATGGAAACATCTTAAAAAACGGTGCCCAGTTCAGCACGTCAGTGTTCTCAGGATGTGCTTTTTAATCCCTGCCGTTCTCATGCCGTAGATGATTGGGTTGAAACAGCTCGGGAACAGCAGGTACATGGTGCTGAAGAAAACCCGAACGGCGGCAGGAAGACCGTTTGTGATCCGATACGACAGGAAAGCAACGAGTGAGATGGTCAGACTGGCCGTGATGACCAGGATGTGGGTGACGCAGGTGTGGAGAGCTTTGGCGCCCGAATTGCCGGACTTCAGCACCGAGCTGAATATGACGACGTAGGAAGCAGCGATGAAGATGAAGTCGGCCACGGGGTTGAGGAATATAGTCATTAACCCGACCAGGTTGTTGATGGCGGTGCTTCCACAGGCCAGTTGCACTAACGCCATGTGCTCGCAGAAACAGTGGTTCACCACATTGGAAGCACAGAACGACAACGTTCCTGCCAGACTCACAAACAGGGAGATCATGAGGATGTTTCTAACCACGAGTGGGACGATGAACCTGAGAAATTTTGGCAAAGCCATTTGTTCGTGGTAGGTGAGGGGCATGCAGATGGCGAAGTAGCGGTCCAGCGCCATCCACACCAGCAATGTGGACTGAAACGCTGCGACGAAGTGAATGAGGTACATCTGAACCAGACAGCCGGTCAGAGAGATTCCCCTCCAGTCGAACAGGAAGCTCAGCAGCATGTGGGGGACGAAGAACACCGGGAGGCTCAGGTCCACGAGGGCCATGCCGGCGATGAGGACGCACATCGGCGAGTGGAGGCTTCTCCGTGAAACGACCACGTACAGCAGCAGGGAATTGGCCGACAGCGACACCACGAACATGACGGAGAAAGGGAGGAAGAGGACGGGCCGCAACACTCCCAGCTCACCGAAGCCGTCGAGGATGAAGTGTTTGTGAGAAGTGACGTTCTTCATCGCCATCCTAATCAGAAAAGCCTCTTCGTTCTGGGTTCTGGTTGGATCACCTGAAAACAGAGAAACACTTTTAAGAGTTCAATCACTTCTTTAAAGACACAATCTGTAACCCTGATAAACAAACACACAACACGCATCTAAATGAGGTGGAAGCCTCTGTACTGCTGCTACTAACAGTAGTACTACTGCTCCACATAGAGTATA
>NW_022283066.1:0-6245 GCF_004355925.1 Anarrhichthys ocellatus
CAAAATGACCACAAAGGGACACAAAATGATCGCAAAGGGACACAAAACAAGCACAAAGGGACACAAAATGATCACAAAGGGACACACAACGAGCACAAAGGGACACAAAATGAGCTCAAAGAAAACATTTTGTCCACTGATTCTCATTCAAAAGTTTCCACTGATTTCACGAAATGTCGCGCTGTTCCTTTAAGAACTTCAAGTTTCTGTCAACAGATCTGTCAATCAATCTGATAATGGGCGGGGCTTCATGTTGACATGCTGATCTCTGATTGGTTCTTTAAATTACAGTAGACACATGAAACACAAGAATTATTTTTTAGAGTTTCTCAACTCTGGACTGAACAAACAGAAAAGCCCAGTGTTACTTCCACACACACAAAACACACACAGACACACACTATCACACACACACACACACACACACACACACACACACACAGTAAACTTCCTCAAACTTGCTCCACCACTTCCTCTCTCTCTCCTCTCAGACTTCCTCCTCTTCATTAGCTCCGCCCGCCCGCCTCGCACTAAGATAGAGATCCGCTGTCCCTCTTGCACACACACACACACACACACACACACACACACGCTCACATACAAACAAACACACTGACACACACACACACACACACACACACACAAACACACACACCCTAACGCGGAGCGGGACGGAGCGGAGCTGTGAACCCGGAGAGGAGGACTGATGACCGGTGAGTCTTTTTCATCCGCCCGGTGCTCCGGGATCTACCGACACCGATCAGCTGGGAGTGTGTGTGTGTCGGTGTGTGTGTGTGTCGGTGTGTGTGTGTGTGTGTTTCCTCTCTCTGTCCAAACTTCTAGCACGTTATTGATCTCGGCTTTAATTCCCGTCAGCAGATCGATTCCCCAGCGGATCAATAACCTTGTTTGTTTGTTTGTTTGTTTGTTTGTTTGTTTGTTTGATTGTTGAAGCTGCTGCAGGAAACGAGAGATGAAGTGCGACCACTCCCAGTGTGTGTGTGTGTGTGTGTGTGTGTCACGTCTTCTTTGCACTTTAACATAAATTGAATGTGAAGTATTTCTAACTAATATAACATCACAGAAATACTGTGGAATGTACTAGAAGAGAGTAGTGTACAAAGTCAATAGTATCTGTAATACAACATGAACATTATGAGCATATATATATATATATATATATATATATATATATATATATATATATGTATATATGTATAAAACAATATAGTACTCTAAGAATATCATAGGAGTACTAACATATGAGCTTTTCACTCCAGTTGTATCATAATATAAATATATAAATACTACAGTGGAGAGTATGAGGATAAATATTATCTATAGTCATACCAGAGGAAGTGCCAACCTACTAACCTATACTCATAACTATGGAAGTATTATAGTAACATTATGAGCAATGTGTGTGAGTGAATATGAGAATATCACAGAAACAGAAAGTAAGACTGAAGATAGTAATATTATAGTGATTATGTCAAATGAATATTAGAATATCACAGAAATACAGTTTAATAGAAGAGAGAAGAGGATATAAAGTGAAATAGTTTCAACAGTAATACTACATAGATACATCTGAATAACTACCACAATACTGTAGTATTACTACAAGAATATCATAGGAGTACTAAATGATACATGAACCTTTAACTCCAGGTATTTCACAGGGAAAATGTTTAATCTCTAAATAACTACAACAACACAATAAGATTACTAAGAATACAACAGGAATACTCACTTATATACACTAGTAATTATGAATTATAAAATATCACAGGCCAAATAAATATTAGAATATCAATACAATTTAATTAAAGAGAGTTGAAGGCATAACGTGGAAAATATCTGTATTATTAAAGGTACTACATCTGATTATATAACAATACTGTAGTATTACTATACATACTCAGTACTATATAAATATATGAATATCATATAATGTGTTTATTATAGACAAGAAGTTGAAATAATATCTAAAATAGGAATATTATTGGCATCTAAATAACTAAAAAATAACACAGTATTTCTTTAACGTATAGAAATACTTTAACAATATTATAGGAAATACTACAGAAATATAACAGCGGACAGTATTTGTATGAAGTGAAATAGTATTTATAGTAGTACTATAATACTATTGTAGCCACAGCATTTAAGTAAATGCAACAATACTGTAGTATTACTGCAAGAATATCATAGTAATACTAACTTCACTCTAGGAATACTACAGCAAACTTACAGGCAAGATGTGTGTACGAGTACTGTCATACCTGCAGTATTTTTGTAAATTGGCAAAGACGGATACAAAATCAATAAAACGATAAAATGAAATAAAATAAATAATTTATTACTAATATTGTATTAATTAATAAGAATAAACTTTGAAATAAATCCCTAAATGTCATTAAAAAAATCTTTCATTTCTAAATCCTCGTAAAGTCTGAGAAACTACAATAATAATAATAAAGAAATATTATAGGAATATATAAATACTATGATAGTACTACAGGTATACTGTATTAAAGGAAAGTATTGAACCTTTCAAATATTTCTCCAGTAAAAATGTTTTTTACTTTTTAGATTCCAGTCTTATTTGCATCAGCTGCCTGATAATGAAACAACAGTAAGGTCCATTTAGTAGCTGCTCTGGAGCTTTCAGTCACATCACATGATCTTCATGTGCGTTTGCTGCTTCAGTTGTGACTGAAAACGCACATTTTAAGGATTTTCGTTTACATTTTGGCTTAAAAATTGAGATTCAAAATTCATCAATGACGTTGAAAACAGAAGTTGAGTAAATGATCTCAACACGAGGTCCATTTAGTAGCTGTTCTGGAGCTTTCAGTCACGTCACATGATCTCTTGAAGCTCCGAATGCCTTTGTGTTTTTGGACGTTCAGGAGTTTTGAATAAATTCAGTGATTCATTTAAAAATGAATGAAATAAAAATGAATAATGAACATTTTGGTGTAACAGATGACTGCAGTGATAATAATCATGAAGCAACAGAGGGTCAAACAATACGTTTGGGATTAAAACTATAATATAATGAGCGCTGAAAGGATCAGAGAGACAAACCAATGAATAACAATCACGGGAATATTATAGGAAAGAACAAAAAATAACCAAGATGGTGTAATCGGCATGACATCACAGCAGTCGCACGCGCTCAGATATGAAACAGGAAGTCAGAGAGTGGGATATGTCAGAAATCATGTTAGTGCTGATGTGGTGAATCATTCAGCTTTAAATATAAAAGTATGACTCATTATATAACAAGTGTTTTAGTTTTAGTCCTGGTTTGGTCCCATATTCTGGTTTTCTATTCCTATATTACTACACGTGGTGTTTCAGTCCTAGTGGGTCTGATATTGTCTTGTGCTTTAGTCCTGGTTGGGTCCAGTAGTCTTTGGTATGTTAGCCCTAACTTGTCCCAATATTCTGTGGCCTTGTAGACCTGGTTTGGTTTGGTATTCTTTGGTTTGGTGGTTGTTGTCCAGTATTATCTGTTTTCTTCCTGATTTGGTCCACTGTTGTCTGGTACGTTAGTCCAGGCACAATATTCTGTCGTGTTTAAACCCTGGTTTGGTTTGATATTCCCAGATATTTTAGTCCAGGTTTGGTCCAATATTCTTTGGCGTTTTTGTCTTAGTTTGTTCTGATATTCTCTGGTGATTAAGTCCTAGTTTGGTCCATTATTGGTTGGTGTTTTAGTCCTAGACCTGGTCTAACATTCTTGGTTGTTTTGGCCCTGATTTGATCCAGTTTAAGACCAGAACTATGTTTTTGGTGTCCTCAGTGAATTACATACCAGGATCTCTGTGGCTCTGGTATTAACGTCTTGAGTGTTTCGGTATAAACTAAGCAGTCAGACTGCCTCAGTAAACACATTTCCTTCACACACGCTTCTGCTGGATGAACACAGCGTCGGACGAACCCTTCCTGTTTCGGTTTCAACACAGACCAGTTCCTCTTTGGCCTGTTAGGGGGGTTAGGAAACGCTGCATGCTTAAGGTAAATGTGGAGGACTTTAACTCTGTCGGACTCAGTCAGCTGACTTTGTAAGTAATAACAAATGTAAATGTAAATTTGGGAACATGGCTCCTTTACTGAAAAGAAGAAACTCAAACAAACGTGATCAGTAACATTATAACCGAACTGTCTGCAGACCCACTTCCTGCTTCAACGTTGACCCTCTGCTCATACTGTCATCGAGTAGTTAGTCTTCCTGTGACATCAGGGGGTAGTTGTTACTCTGTTTGACTTTCAATCAACGTGGTTTAGATAATCTCAATAAACTGTTGGGTTTGTTTCCAACCTTTGTGATCGTCTGATCAGCTTGTGTGTCTGACCTGTGACCCCTTACAACACTGTAATGTTTGGTATGTAACACTAGCCATGCTAACATGCTAACGCGCTAACATGAACTGAAGAGTTGAACAACCGTGTGGTGCTAAAGCTCTGGTTTGGTCCAGTATTCTCTGTTGTATATTTCTGGTTGGGTCCAATATTCTCCACTATTTTATGCCCGGTTTGGTCCAGTAGTCTCTGCCGTCTTTGTCCTGATTTCATCCAATATTCCTAGGTGTTTTAGCAAGTCTTTTTCCATTAATATCCACTGTACTAGCCCCAGATTGATCCAATATATTCCAGTGTGATTAGCCTGTTTGGTCCAATATTCTCTACCTTCTTACTCCTGGTTTGATCCAAAATTCCTCGTTGTTTTATCCTCGGTTTGGTCCAGTGGTCTCTGCTGTCCTAGTCCTGGTTTGACCCCGTATTCTCTGGTCTGTGTAGCACAATATTTCTTGGTGTTTTGGGTAGTTTGATCCAATAATCTCCAATGTTCAAGCCCTAGATGTGTCCAATATTATCCAGTGTATTAGTCCCAGTTTGATCCAGTAGTGTCCAGTGTATTAGTCCTGGTTTGATCTGATATTTTTAAGTGTTTTTGTCCTAGTTTGGTCCGATATTTTCTGGTATTTTTCTTGGTTTGGTCCAGTATTCTCTGGCCTTTTCATCCCGTTTTGGTCCAATATTCTTTGGCTGTTTTGTCTCTGTTTGTTCCCATATTCTGGTTTTCTATTCCTGGTTTGGGACAATATTGTTTGGTGTATTAGTGCTGGTTTTGGTCCAATACATTCTAGTGTTTTAGTCCTGGTCTGGTGTGATATTTTCTAGACATTTTAATTTTTGGTTTCGCCCTGGTTTGGTCTGAAATCTTCCCAGTTTGTACTCCTGTGTTCACATGAACATATGTGTTGTTTATTAAAACGAGGGGAAAGCCAGTAATAAATACAGTTTATTTCTTCAGATTTCGTCCACCATCTGGTTGAAGTTGTGCAGATGTTGCAGATGTACATGACCTCTTTCTGTCCTTAAAAATACCACAACCCACCGTCTGCAGTTAGTCATTTAGCAGAGCAGGTGTTTCTTCTCTCAGATGGAGTTTTTCAGATTATGGAAAGACAGAAAAAGTCCACACAGATGTGAAAATATTCTGTAAACCTCAAAACTCCAATTTTAGAGATTTACCCATCAGCACTTCAGCTGCGAGATGACTCGGTTCCTCTGTGGGTCAGGAGACTCTTCCTAAACCAGCATTATAAAATAAAAATACAGAAAAAGAACACAGCTGACCAGATGAAACCAAAGCTGTTGGTTAGTTCCTGAAACACTGAGACAACCGGCTTCAATGGCACTGATTACATTTCAGCCTATCTCCCTGAAGAAGACATCAGACTTAACGTTACTCACCAGAAATCCTCAAATCGTGGCTAAAGCTTTTATTTCCTTCATCTTTAGAGAGAAAATGTTACTTTTAGATGCCGACGTTTACGTTTAGTTTCCCTGTGTTATATGGTTATTTGTCGTCTCTATAAATAAGAACAGAGCCATGTCACACTCACCTCTTTCTCAACAACACAGCTCATTTTTTTAGGTTAATCAACTTCCCAGTATGAACACTTAAATAGCCTTTAAATCATTAGGTCCTAAAAGTTGTAAAGTGCACTATTAGCTGAATACAGAGTTATTTTCTTTACTCCGTTCATGTGAACGAGAACGAGGCCGGACCCCCAGTTTGTGTTTGTGGATTTAGCCGTCGCCATCTTGGTTTTTTTGCAACCAGTGAACAGGAAGTGACCATATCTGGACTGAGGAGGAGTGACGTAGAGACGCCGCATACGTCTCTGGTAGAGACCTGTCAATCACTGTGTAGCCCCGCCCTA
>NW_022283067.1:0-6243 GCF_004355925.1 Anarrhichthys ocellatus
TTTTTTTTAAGAAGCCAAAAGGCTTGTATTGTATGTTCTTTGCCATAACCACAGCCAACCCTGGTGTTTTATTGGACATTTGGTGGGAAGAAGAAACCGATATTTACGTTGACAGTTGAGTTCTTGTGTAACTTCAGGTTGAGTTGAGTTCTTATGTAACTTCAGGTTGAGTTGAGTTCTTGTGTAACTTCAGGTTGAGTTGAGTTCTTGCGCAACTTCAGGAGGAGTTGAGTTCTTATCCACCTTCCTGCAACCCACACTCCAAACTGCAGGTGAGCTGACAGCATGAATCCTGTGAGTTACCCGACTGAGAATGTTCCATTGCAGGGGAGCAATGATGGGTACCCTGGACTGCCTGGATACCCTGGACCGCCTGGATACCCTGGACAGCCTAGATACCCTGGACAGCCTAGATACCCTGGACAGCCTAGATACCCTGGACAGCCTAGAGGACCTATGGTTCAGTACACCACTGTGAACATCGCCTCGGAGGCCCCCAGGGACCATGTCATCTGGTCAATCTTCAACTTTGTCCACTTGAATCCCTTCTGCCTCGGACTGGCGGCTCTCATCTTCTCTATCAAGGTGACTTTCATTCATGGGGAATCTTCTACTATTGCCTGTCAAAGAATATTGAAAAAAAAAAATAGTTTTTCAATTTCAAGCAGCACTTCTTTTAAACAAAGGAGAGATGGGTTTGTGGAAAATAAACATTTCACCATATTTTTACAGACAAAACACAGCCCTCACTTAGACCATGACAAGAATCATGCAGAGCACGGGCAGTTAGGAGACAATGTTCATCTCTAAGATTATAGAAATCACTAGGCTTGAAGACGAAAGTTTAAATGTTGAAACAAAAAATTACAAATAAGGAAAAATAAGAAAAATGAGATAAAGGAACAAAGACAACTTTAAATGTGTTGTAAACTTTGCTGGACATTCTTAAATACGAAGAATCAGAACACTTATGTAAGGAAAACTATATATAGGAAATGGGAGAAAATTTAATTTCCAAAGTAGAAGTACAGCAAACCTCATCAGGTTTACGGCCCCTTGAGGTCGAGCATTACTATGAATCCACTTCTAAAATCCATGTGCTTTGGTCCTTCCAGGCCAGAGACCGGAAGATGGCTGGAGACATGTCTGGTGCCCGACACTACAGCTCCACTGCCCGCTGCCTCAACATCTGGGCCACAGTCCTGAGTTGCCTCCTCAGCCTTATTTTCATCAGTGCTTTTATCTTCATGGTCGTAAAAATTAATCAGATGGTCAGCCATTTCAGGGATTACGGGAGAAACAATTTCCCTTACGGTGGCTAAATTTCAAATGGTGTTCAGAGTTGCCTGCTGCTGTGGCTTAGTGGCTCTTGTGGTTCTGTGCTTTACACTTACGGCGCAATTTGTAACCTGTTGTACGCAAAACAGATACTTTTGCTATTTGTGTTACAAAAGCCTTAAACTCAGCCATGTTTCTTTAGTGACAATCTGTAGTTCACATCTATGCCGGACTGTTATTAGATTGTGACTTCCTGTCTGTAAGGCATTTGTTTTAGCAATGGTTCTGAAAAAAGATAACTTTTTAATCTGTTAATAAAGACGTCTGTTTAATAACTTTGAAATGTGCTTGTGAGATTTTTAAGGTAAATAAACAGATTGTGGACATACTGGCATGATTTTCATAATTTCCACAAATGATGGTGTTTTGACATTTTCTCTGGTGCTCATTTCAAGCCTGAGAACTCCACCCAAAAAGGACGGGGGGGGGGGTGTAGTATTTCCTTATTCTAACTCTGAACAGTGTGTCCTAAAGCTGTATGAATAAATGCAGGACTAATCAAAAAAACAATACACATGCATGCTAAAATACAATGATACGATTTCAAGATAATTAAGATGTGAGAAGTACGATGACCTTAAATATCAGGAAAACATGGCAAATGTTTTACATCACGTGTTACACCTCACACAACGCCTTCAGATGAATGTTAAGACAACTTAAGTTTATTAACAAGAAAACTCCACAGGACATCGTTACTTCAAAAAATGTCACCATAGTTTATATCTCCTTACACACAGAGAAGATAATTCATATAAACATGGTACGTGTGTGTGTGTGTCTGTGTGTGTTGAGGGGAAATACAGAAAAGTGATCCACAATAAGCTGTCCAGTCTAACAGCACTGCAGGTGAAACATGAGGGAGGATCTTAGACTCTTTTCAGTGTCAAATCACCAACATGAAACAACATGTTTACGTTTCACACCTGGGAAAACTAGTTCAATCAAACAGAAGTCAAATAAACAGCCAGAACAACTTTGTTAGCCAAGTCGATTACTTGAAAGTATGACCTGCCAATTCTATATATTTCTCATAACTGTAATTGACCGATTTAATTAAATTTTTAATTTCATAGAAAATTTAAATTAAATTGTTTGTTAAAGATAAAACACTGACTATTACACATTTGACATTTTCTCCAAAAACTGCACCAAATTACAGGGTTACATTTAAACTGAGAGAATAATGGTGCTAGAACTGTAGAAAATAATAATAATAATAATAATGTAATACAATAATAATACATATATTATTAGAGCAGAGCTTTTTTTTATTTGCATCATCTATTTTAACTAAACTCTTTATTTCTGCAGGAAAGAATCTAAATACAAGACGAGAGGTTTGTATTATAGCTCACTCTCAACCCATTAAATATCAGACCAGGCTCACTTACAAGAGCTTCTGCCCTCTGGTGGCTGGAGGAAGCTATCAACAGGTGGGCGTCGCTCCATCTCCACTTTGGACTTTCTTCAAGTTCAAGTCTTCAAAGTAACAAATGCAGAACAAATAAATAAGTTGAGTTATAAATGAGTTGTGACTAGTTGTTTAACTCGGGTTTGCACCAGCCTCTAAAAGATCACATTTTCTTTTTCATCATTTTGTGTTAATGTGTATGAGTATACGTACCAGGTCTTCAGACATGCCCTCTGTCTCTGCTCGTGTTGCTCCAGGTCTTAGCTTTAGCCAGTTCCCCATGCCTGCTCTGGCCCTGAGGAGGCCCGGTCTCTTCCCGGATCCCTGCCTGCATTCCAGCCCTGCTCAGGAAAGTATGTGACATGTCCCGGTCTGTGGAAGAGTTCCAGACTTGCTCTTGCGGTCGGGCTCTACCCGGGCTTAAGCATCGGGGCCTGTGTTCCTGCTGGAGTTCCAGCCGTGGTCCCAAGGCTGCTCCTGGCTGACCTAGCGGCCTTGTGGCCACACATCCTTCGCCACCAGTCTTGGGGGCAGTCTTGGGTCCGCTCCATCAGCCAAGCCACTCGATGACATCGCCGAGCAGCTGGTGGCTTGGTAATCTACTGTTACTACAAAAAACACTCTGGTGATCCTCGTACCTAAAAAAAACATACCTACACTTAATATTTCAGATATGACAATGAATGTGAAGTTATTTAACTGTTGACATATTTATTGAATAACAGATTGATATTACAAAACTCATCGAAGAAACATTATAGAGGCTGTGTTTTCTGAGAGGTGTGTGTATTAACAGCATTATTACTATCAGTTGGCAAATAAAGTCTGTGGCAACTTCCCCAATTAAGACATCTGAAGAACAAACACAGTTCCACAGCAAAACACAAATGGCAGCTTGACCGAGCAGTCGCTGAGTCAAAGGTCAGGAGATGAATGGCTGACAAAGCGAGTTTGGTATGATCCTGGTCCAAGCAAGATTTTTTAATTTCAACAAACAGTCATTTTTCACTCTGGTTTAGTTGTGATGAGAGTGCAACAATATAATACAAGACTGACATTTACCGTTCTTGGTTTGTTTGCAGTAATGTACGCTAGACTCTGATGATGAGATGCACAGTGCAACAATGTAATGTTGGTGTGATTACACACATGCAATGACTTTATTGGATGCTCTCCAAGTTTTCAATGGGTGTGCAGCAGCAGATTATCCAAAATACACAGCTTGCATATTGGACTGCATTTCAGAGCATGAATGTGAACATAGCTCAACTTTGTACTCCCGTTGTAAGAGGAGCTCTGAGTGTTGCATAATGTAACCTCTGTGAGATGTCTCCTGGCTAAATGAATCTCATGGAGCTGGTCAGGCTTGTGGTAACAGCAGGTTTATTCCACATCTGCATTTATGACAAAGGGCAACATAGTAGAATGGTCATCTCTTGTGGACAACAGCGCATGCTCTGTCTAGTAGCGAATCCGCCGTTGCTTTGAGGATTACCCATAATCCTTTGCGTCTACTATTGAGTGCAGGCACAAATTTACAACAACAGGTGGCATAGCTTTCCCATTTAGCGGGATTTAACCTGAACCTTTTCAACTATGTTACAATAGCGTGCCTAAAAAGTCATGAAAAAAATCATATTGTATGTTGAAAAAGGGTCATATTATAGCACGTCAGAAATAACTCATGAGAATTGAAAAAAAGTCATAGTATAGTATTTCGAAAAAAGTAATTAAAAAGCCATAAAGATAAAAAAGTCTTGGTATAGAATGTCGAAGAAATAAAATTAGTCTGGAGCCGTAAAGGGTATTTGATATCACAGCTTATAAAGTTTTATATATAGTTATATTATATATACAAAAACTATAGTTTGTTATATTTATAAAATTATAGAACAAGAATAAAGACAATTCTTGACATTGTATTGCAATTTTACCTGTAATAACAATATCAAACTCTTATGAAGAGGAGAAAAAAACGTGCTCAGTTTGCTGCAGCAGTTGAGAAATCGCTCTTTTTCGCTCATCTCCAGCGTGATACTTTTCAGCAAATGCTGTGTGCTTGTTCTGGAAGCATACAGGTAAGTCAGCATCGTTGGCAGTGAAAGCAAATGAAGACGTCCACGCAGAGTTAAACTCTCTATTTTCCTCCGTGACTTTTCTTTTTTTGGATTTATCCATTGATAGTTTACCGAGGGCGGGGGTCTGCAAATCATGATGAGCCACCTGCAGGGAAAGGCGCTTGACAGGTGTAATAGGATGTGATGCACATTTTAGTTGACAAAATATTAAAACATTTTTATTTAAGGTTAGGTATTACTGACCTTGTTGTCTTTACTAGCAGCTGTTATTGGAGCGATTAGCGAGCAGCGTGTCCAGCGGCGTTAGCAGACCTACGGAGCGGCCGTCTGAAGTCACATTAGTGGCTTTGAGCAACCAATCTACTTCCTGTTTACACCGGCACCCACCCGCATGCCCAGTGTACGTGAATAGTCACGTGATATTCGATTTCAGGCGTTTAAGTCTGGACGGAGATCATTTAGAAAACGATGCTGAACCGGCGTGTGGACAGAGATCGTTTAAAACGAAAACGTATTAGTGTGGATGTGGACTCAGGGAGCCGCAACAGAGGGAGTGAGGAGCCGCAGGTTGCCGACCCCTGGTATAGTACACAAAAAAGGCATATTATAATATGTAAAAAAAACGTTATAAAAAGTATAGCATGTCGACAAAAGTCCTAAAACAGTCATAGTATGAAAAAGTATGATGAGTATGTTGAAAAGAGTCGTAATATAGTATGTCGAAGAAAATAAAAAAAATCTGTATAGTATGTTGAAAAAAACATAAAAAGTCATAATATAGCATGTTGAAAAGAATTTATAAAAAATAGTCATAGTATATAGTATGTTGAAAAAAGTCATAAAGTATGTCGAAAAAAGTCATCGTATAGCATGTTGAAAAGCGTCATATTACTACAGTATGTTGAAACAAGTCATACAAAAGTCATAGTACAGTATGTCATAAAAAAGACCATAGCATGGTGAAAAATTGTCATAAAAAGTCTTAAAAATAATAAACTACTAATAATCATAGTATGGTATCCTTTTCAAAAAAGTTATAAAATGTTGTCTGCAGTCAAGTTTGAATGCCAGAATTTGTTTGAGATTTCCTGTCTGTGATGATTGTGTCTCGACTTTCTTTTAATGACAAATTAAATCAAAACAATTGCTTTTGTCAATAAACAGAAGTTTAGTTTGTCAGTTGGATCACTTTTTGAAATTGAGATTTTGATGTTAAAAAGAAAGAAAGTCATACGTATGTCATATAAAATGATTAAAAGGCATAGTATTTCATAAAAGTAATAGTATAGTATGACATAAAATAAATCATGAAGCGTCATATTATAGAATGTCATAAAAAATCATCAAAAACTATGATATAATATGTTTTATTTATGTGTCAGTTGGGGGGGAATTCAAAAGGATTGTTTAATG
>NW_022283068.1:0-6243 GCF_004355925.1 Anarrhichthys ocellatus
TTTTTTTTAAGAAGCCAAAAGGCTTGTATTGTATGTTCTTTGCCATAACCACAGCCAACCCTGGTGTTTTATTGGACATTTGGTGGGAAGAAGAAACCGATATTTACGTTGACAGTTGAGTTCTTGTGTAACTTCAGGTTGAGTTGAGTTCTTATGTAACTTCAGGTTGAGTTGAGTTCTTGTGTAACTTCAGGTTGAGTTGAGTTCTTGCGCAACTTCAGGAGGAGTTGAGTTCTTATCCACCTTCCTGCAACCCACACTCCAAACTGCAGGTGAGCTGACAGCATGAATCCTGTGAGTTACCCGACTGAGAATGTTCCATTGCAGGGGAGCAATGATGGGTACCCTGGACTGCCTGGATACCCTGGACCGCCTGGATACCCTGGACAGCCTAGATACCCTGGACAGCCTAGATACCCTGGACAGCCTAGATACCCTGGACAGCCTAGAGGACCTATGGTTCAGTACACCACTGTGAACATCGCCTCGGAGGCCCCCAGGGACCATGTCATCTGGTCAATCTTCAACTTTGTCCACTTGAATCCCTTCTGCCTCGGACTGGCGGCTCTCATCTTCTCTATCAAGGTGACTTTCATTCATGGGGAATCTTCTACTATTGCCTGTCAAAGAATATTGAAAAAAAAAAATAGTTTTTCAATTTCAAGCAGCACTTCTTTTAAACAAAGGAGAGATGGGTTTGTGGAAAATAAACATTTCACCATATTTTTACAGACAAAACACAGCCCTCACTTAGACCATGACAAGAATCATGCAGAGCACGGGCAGTTAGGAGACAATGTTCATCTCTAAGATTATAGAAATCACTAGGCTTGAAGACGAAAGTTTAAATGTTGAAACAAAAAATTACAAATAAGGAAAAATAAGAAAAATGAGATAAAGGAACAAAGACAACTTTAAATGTGTTGTAAACTTTGCTGGACATTCTTAAATACGAAGAATCAGAACACTTATGTAAGGAAAACTATATATAGGAAATGGGAGAAAATTTAATTTCCAAAGTAGAAGTACAGCAAACCTCATCAGGTTTACGGCCCCTTGAGGTCGAGCATTACTATGAATCCACTTCTAAAATCCATGTGCTTTGGTCCTTCCAGGCCAGAGACCGGAAGATGGCTGGAGACATGTCTGGTGCCCGACACTACAGCTCCACTGCCCGCTGCCTCAACATCTGGGCCACAGTCCTGAGTTGCCTCCTCAGCCTTATTTTCATCAGTGCTTTTATCTTCATGGTCGTAAAAATTAATCAGATGGTCAGCCATTTCAGGGATTACGGGAGAAACAATTTCCCTTACGGTGGCTAAATTTCAAATGGTGTTCAGAGTTGCCTGCTGCTGTGGCTTAGTGGCTCTTGTGGTTCTGTGCTTTACACTTACGGCGCAATTTGTAACCTGTTGTACGCAAAACAGATACTTTTGCTATTTGTGTTACAAAAGCCTTAAACTCAGCCATGTTTCTTTAGTGACAATCTGTAGTTCACATCTATGCCGGACTGTTATTAGATTGTGACTTCCTGTCTGTAAGGCATTTGTTTTAGCAATGGTTCTGAAAAAAGATAACTTTTTAATCTGTTAATAAAGACGTCTGTTTAATAACTTTGAAATGTGCTTGTGAGATTTTTAAGGTAAATAAACAGATTGTGGACATACTGGCATGATTTTCATAATTTCCACAAATGATGGTGTTTTGACATTTTCTCTGGTGCTCATTTCAAGCCTGAGAACTCCACCCAAAAAGGACGGGGGGGGGGGTGTAGTATTTCCTTATTCTAACTCTGAACAGTGTGTCCTAAAGCTGTATGAATAAATGCAGGACTAATCAAAAAAACAATACACATGCATGCTAAAATACAATGATACGATTTCAAGATAATTAAGATGTGAGAAGTACGATGACCTTAAATATCAGGAAAACATGGCAAATGTTTTACATCACGTGTTACACCTCACACAACGCCTTCAGATGAATGTTAAGACAACTTAAGTTTATTAACAAGAAAACTCCACAGGACATCGTTACTTCAAAAAATGTCACCATAGTTTATATCTCCTTACACACAGAGAAGATAATTCATATAAACATGGTACGTGTGTGTGTGTGTCTGTGTGTGTTGAGGGGAAATACAGAAAAGTGATCCACAATAAGCTGTCCAGTCTAACAGCACTGCAGGTGAAACATGAGGGAGGATCTTAGACTCTTTTCAGTGTCAAATCACCAACATGAAACAACATGTTTACGTTTCACACCTGGGAAAACTAGTTCAATCAAACAGAAGTCAAATAAACAGCCAGAACAACTTTGTTAGCCAAGTCGATTACTTGAAAGTATGACCTGCCAATTCTATATATTTCTCATAACTGTAATTGACCGATTTAATTAAATTTTTAATTTCATAGAAAATTTAAATTAAATTGTTTGTTAAAGATAAAACACTGACTATTACACATTTGACATTTTCTCCAAAAACTGCACCAAATTACAGGGTTACATTTAAACTGAGAGAATAATGGTGCTAGAACTGTAGAAAATAATAATAATAATAATAATGTAATACAATAATAATACATATATTATTAGAGCAGAGCTTTTTTTTATTTGCATCATCTATTTTAACTAAACTCTTTATTTCTGCAGGAAAGAATCTAAATACAAGACGAGAGGTTTGTATTATAGCTCACTCTCAACCCATTAAATATCAGACCAGGCTCACTTACAAGAGCTTCTGCCCTCTGGTGGCTGGAGGAAGCTATCAACAGGTGGGCGTCGCTCCATCTCCACTTTGGACTTTCTTCAAGTTCAAGTCTTCAAAGTAACAAATGCAGAACAAATAAATAAGTTGAGTTATAAATGAGTTGTGACTAGTTGTTTAACTCGGGTTTGCACCAGCCTCTAAAAGATCACATTTTCTTTTTCATCATTTTGTGTTAATGTGTATGAGTATACGTACCAGGTCTTCAGACATGCCCTCTGTCTCTGCTCGTGTTGCTCCAGGTCTTAGCTTTAGCCAGTTCCCCATGCCTGCTCTGGCCCTGAGGAGGCCCGGTCTCTTCCCGGATCCCTGCCTGCATTCCAGCCCTGCTCAGGAAAGTATGTGACATGTCCCGGTCTGTGGAAGAGTTCCAGACTTGCTCTTGCGGTCGGGCTCTACCCGGGCTTAAGCATCGGGGCCTGTGTTCCTGCTGGAGTTCCAGCCGTGGTCCCAAGGCTGCTCCTGGCTGACCTAGCGGCCTTGTGGCCACACATCCTTCGCCACCAGTCTTGGGGGCAGTCTTGGGTCCGCTCCATCAGCCAAGCCACTCGATGACATCGCCGAGCAGCTGGTGGCTTGGTAATCTACTGTTACTACAAAAAACACTCTGGTGATCCTCGTACCTAAAAAAAACATACCTACACTTAATATTTCAGATATGACAATGAATGTGAAGTTATTTAACTGTTGACATATTTATTGAATAACAGATTGATATTACAAAACTCATCGAAGAAACATTATAGAGGCTGTGTTTTCTGAGAGGTGTGTGTATTAACAGCATTATTACTATCAGTTGGCAAATAAAGTCTGTGGCAACTTCCCCAATTAAGACATCTGAAGAACAAACACAGTTCCACAGCAAAACACAAATGGCAGCTTGACCGAGCAGTCGCTGAGTCAAAGGTCAGGAGATGAATGGCTGACAAAGCGAGTTTGGTATGATCCTGGTCCAAGCAAGATTTTTTAATTTCAACAAACAGTCATTTTTCACTCTGGTTTAGTTGTGATGAGAGTGCAACAATATAATACAAGACTGACATTTACCGTTCTTGGTTTGTTTGCAGTAATGTACGCTAGACTCTGATGATGAGATGCACAGTGCAACAATGTAATGTTGGTGTGATTACACACATGCAATGACTTTATTGGATGCTCTCCAAGTTTTCAATGGGTGTGCAGCAGCAGATTATCCAAAATACACAGCTTGCATATTGGACTGCATTTCAGAGCATGAATGTGAACATAGCTCAACTTTGTACTCCCGTTGTAAGAGGAGCTCTGAGTGTTGCATAATGTAACCTCTGTGAGATGTCTCCTGGCTAAATGAATCTCATGGAGCTGGTCAGGCTTGTGGTAACAGCAGGTTTATTCCACATCTGCATTTATGACAAAGGGCAACATAGTAGAATGGTCATCTCTTGTGGACAACAGCGCATGCTCTGTCTAGTAGCGAATCCGCCGTTGCTTTGAGGATTACCCATAATCCTTTGCGTCTACTATTGAGTGCAGGCACAAATTTACAACAACAGGTGGCATAGCTTTCCCATTTAGCGGGATTTAACCTGAACCTTTTCAACTATGTTACAATAGCGTGCCTAAAAAGTCATGAAAAAAATCATATTGTATGTTGAAAAAGGGTCATATTATAGCACGTCAGAAATAACTCATGAGAATTGAAAAAAAGTCATAGTATAGTATTTCGAAAAAAGTAATTAAAAAGCCATAAAGATAAAAAAGTCTTGGTATAGAATGTCGAAGAAATAAAATTAGTCTGGAGCCGTAAAGGGTATTTGATATCACAGCTTATAAAGTTTTATATATAGTTATATTATATATACAAAAACTATAGTTTGTTATATTTATAAAATTATAGAACAAGAATAAAGACAATTCTTGACATTGTATTGCAATTTTACCTGTAATAACAATATCAAACTCTTATGAAGAGGAGAAAAAAACGTGCTCAGTTTGCTGCAGCAGTTGAGAAATCGCTCTTTTTCGCTCATCTCCAGCGTGATACTTTTCAGCAAATGCTGTGTGCTTGTTCTGGAAGCATACAGGTAAGTCAGCATCGTTGGCAGTGAAAGCAAATGAAGACGTCCACGCAGAGTTAAACTCTCTATTTTCCTCCGTGACTTTTCTTTTTTTGGATTTATCCATTGATAGTTTACCGAGGGCGGGGGTCTGCAAATCATGATGAGCCACCTGCAGGGAAAGGCGCTTGACAGGTGTAATAGGATGTGATGCACATTTTAGTTGACAAAATATTAAAACATTTTTATTTAAGGTTAGGTATTACTGACCTTGTTGTCTTTACTAGCAGCTGTTATTGGAGCGATTAGCGAGCAGCGTGTCCAGCGGCGTTAGCAGACCTACGGAGCGGCCGTCTGAAGTCACATTAGTGGCTTTGAGCAACCAATCTACTTCCTGTTTACACCGGCACCCACCCGCATGCCCAGTGTACGTGAATAGTCACGTGATATTCGATTTCAGGCGTTTAAGTCTGGACGGAGATCATTTAGAAAACGATGCTGAACCGGCGTGTGGACAGAGATCGTTTAAAACGAAAACGTATTAGTGTGGATGTGGACTCAGGGAGCCGCAACAGAGGGAGTGAGGAGCCGCAGGTTGCCGACCCCTGGTATAGTACACAAAAAAGGCATATTATAATATGTAAAAAAAACGTTATAAAAAGTATAGCATGTCGACAAAAGTCCTAAAACAGTCATAGTATGAAAAAGTATGATGAGTATGTTGAAAAGAGTCGTAATATAGTATGTCGAAGAAAATAAAAAAAATCTGTATAGTATGTTGAAAAAAACATAAAAAGTCATAATATAGCATGTTGAAAAGAATTTATAAAAAATAGTCATAGTATATAGTATGTTGAAAAAAGTCATAAAGTATGTCGAAAAAAGTCATCGTATAGCATGTTGAAAAGCGTCATATTACTACAGTATGTTGAAACAAGTCATACAAAAGTCATAGTACAGTATGTCATAAAAAAGACCATAGCATGGTGAAAAATTGTCATAAAAAGTCTTAAAAATAATAAACTACTAATAATCATAGTATGGTATCCTTTTCAAAAAAGTTATAAAATGTTGTCTGCAGTCAAGTTTGAATGCCAGAATTTGTTTGAGATTTCCTGTCTGTGATGATTGTGTCTCGACTTTCTTTTAATGACAAATTAAATCAAAACAATTGCTTTTGTCAATAAACAGAAGTTTAGTTTGTCAGTTGGATCACTTTTTGAAATTGAGATTTTGATGTTAAAAAGAAAGAAAGTCATACGTATGTCATATAAAATGATTAAAAGGCATAGTATTTCATAAAAGTAATAGTATAGTATGACATAAAATAAATCATGAAGCGTCATATTATAGAATGTCATAAAAAATCATCAAAAACTATGATATAATATGTTTTATTTATGTGTCAGTTGGGGGGGAATTCAAAAGGATTGTTTAATG
>NW_022283069.1:0-5846 GCF_004355925.1 Anarrhichthys ocellatus
GAGAGAGGAGAGAGCGGAGTTCTGCACCACAACTGTCTAACAGCTCTGAACAAGGCCGTCGTATTCCAGAGGCTCCTCCAAATAGCAAACAACAACACTACTCTTATTAATACTGCTAATTGATTTGGTCCCGTTTGATCCTCTTATCGGTTCTTTTTTCATTCTATTGTGAGAAAAATCAACAATTAATTCAGGAAACAATCCACATTTCTTCATTATTCTTGTATGTAAACAAATAGTCTTTCTTCAGCAGCAACACAAGAAGCTCTGAACAATGATCTCAGTGATGATCCTGTTCTTCTGATCAGGACCGAGAGACAGAGAGAGGACGTCTCACTCCAGAACTAAGAACGTACCGATAGCAGAACCGCCAACTCTGGACCGCATCAATACTTTGAGTTTTTACTCATTTAGAACCGGTTCTTCTTTAGAACCGGGTTTCTGGGGGCATCCCAACCTCCACATGTGGCCTTTTATTGCAGGAATTTGACCGTCAATACCTTCATATTTGGGAAACTGGCACAGTGCCCGTTCGTATGGAGCTTTTTGTTTTGAGACAGAGTTAATGAGAGAATGTATTTTATTTGAATGGGCCTCTGGGTTCGTCCCTCACAGAACAACAGTGCGGGTTGGATGGAAAGTGGCCAGTTTACTGGTTCAACATTGGCTCTGATAGCCGCGGTGTGACTTCACTTGGCAGCTCAACAAAGGCACATAATAGTTGTGCGTGTGCCTGCAGGTTTATGTCCTTTGTTTACCCTGTGTGTGTTTTCACCACCACCAACATCACTACTCTCACTATTGATTAACCTGTCGGTTGGTTGTGAAATGAATCAACCATCGAGTCTAGAAGATGTTAATGTGTTATAAAGAATACTTTTTAAAAAGTTCCCAGAGATAAGGTTAATGTCTTAAAATGTCTAATAATAAATAATATAACAATATATATAAAAACAGAGATACGCAGCAACAAATCAATTATTTTGTTTTAGAAATGACTTAAATAATGAATCATTTATATGCATTTTCTATGGTTAATTTAATTTTAATTAAATGTGTGTCAGTGTGTGTGTTCCCCGTACAGTGTGTGTGTGTGTGTGTGTGTGTGTGTGTGTGCGCGTGCGTCTAGGGGAGAGTGACTGAGGCAATTAAACCAGACAGCAGACTGTCAGGTATCTCACAGCAGTGGAGTGATATCACCTGTCTCTCTGTAATTGAATTTCACTCTCCCTCCCTTCACCACCTCCTCCTCTCTTTCCAATTATTCAACCGGCGTGACGAATGACGCTCCACGAGAGAAAACATGTCAAACGAAGGAAACAACTGTGTTCTGTCTCACTCTGTCTGAGGAACCTGTCAGCGAAACGTGTATTATGATGTGTTTTTTCTCTCATAAAGATTGCTAACACACACACACACACACACACACACACACACACACACACACACACACCCCAGGTGGTGAAGCTATTCAGCTAAAGTCATCTGGTTATATTGGACTCTGATTTCTCCAGGGTTGAGGAGTAAAGATTTAATCAGAGGAATGCATGGAGAGCTGTGTGTGTGTGTGTGTGTGTGTGTGTGTGAGAGAGAGAACAGTAAAAGGTTACCTGTTGTGTGGAAGGTGCACACAACAGTTGTGTTAAGTAACCGCATACTTCCACTGTGTCCGTCCTGTAGATCCATTCAATGCTACTAAATACTTGCATTACTCAACACAGTCCTACTCTGCTGCAGTTTCACATTAAATAAGTTGCTTTGTTTTACAGAGTTGTACGAGAAGATCGATACTTCTCAGAGGGGCGAATTCACGAAAGTAACTGTCAAAAAGCTTCTTTTAACTGCGCTGACAAGCCAATAACGTCCCGGTGCTCCTGTGATATTTACACGTATTTAAATTTGGTAAAATGCAGATGTTTAGCGCAGAATTGGCCCCTTTCTAATTCATAAAGATCAGCGGTGTCACAGGGAATTCATAGCTTCTTCAGAGAGTTGGTGGTAACTGAAGCACGTTCATAAGGAGTGTCTGCTCACAGCTGCGTCATTCAAAATAAAAGAATAAAGCTCGCCCACATGTCATTTTAATAACTAAAGAACGGGAGAAAGAATGAAGGAAAATGAGGTTGTTATTATAACAAGTTAACACATTATTTCCTCTCTCTCTCTCTCTCTCTCTCTCTCTTTGCATAAAAAGGTCAAATTGCACTCGGCTACAGAACTTAACGAGCGTGTTCATTAGTGTAACATCTGTGACCTGGAGACAAGTCTGACAGCGATTAAGTGATGCAACAATTCACGGTGCTGTCAGCATCCGCGATCCATTATGTTCTGAATTCTCCTCGGAAGAAAGTAAGTAAAGAGGTGATTAGCTTAGCTTAGCATAAAGCGGGGGGGGGGCAGCTAATGACTTTCTCCAGAAGATGAAACATCTGCCGACCAACACCTTTAAAGCTCACGAATAAAAATAATTATGAAACATAAAAAGGATACAAATAAACGTAAATAAGTGACAACAAATCCAATTTACATGCAAAAAATAATCAAAAATATATTTTTAAATACATAAAAAATATTTATACAGAAATAAATGAAAATGCTTTTAATAATTCTTTGATATTTCCACATTTATTTTGTTATTGTTTTACAGATTTGTCTCGATACCTCTGTGAACTACGTTAAAAGCTGATTGACACGATTTTCTAAGAAATAATCTACGGGGGACAGAAATAAAAAGCCCTGCATGGAGACAGAGCTGGAGAAATGAAGGACAACAGAGAGCACATCATATGTGAACCAGGCAGAGCACCTGACTACTTTAAAGTACATTAATCCGACAGTACTACTCAGATCTGGAGTGAAGCTGTGCAAATTGAGCATGAGTGGGTGTGAGTACAGGATTCTGTGAGTGCCTTTGAGTTACTGACAGGGTCTGAGGTGTACACAGCGCGCAGTGGAGGCCGGTGTGTGTGTGTGTGTGTGTGTGACATGAACCCAGCGGCGGTGCGCTCTGTGTGGGCAGGAGGACGGACGAGTCCAGCCTGTCTCCGTCCATCAGCAAACTGGCACCTCGGCTGATGTACGAGAGGACTGCCGCATGACTAACGAGCAGACACACACTGATGCTGACACACTGAGCAACCAACCCTGCACACAGTCATCCGCTGGCAAGCCTGCGCAAGTTATTGTGTGTGTGTGAGTTACACACACACACACACACACACACACACACACACACACACACATTAATTCCCACAACCACTTGCATTCTTTTTTTCTCTGTCATAAAAAACACTCATAGTCATGCAAGTAAGCACCCTAAAAGTAACACAATCTCTTGCTCTTTAGTTCTCAAACCCTTCGACACACACACACTTCCTGCTCGGATGTCAGTGTGTATCTGTCACTGCACTCCCTTCAGATCTTGGCACCTCCTCACCAGCGAGCTCTGACTGATGAAACCCGACAAGTCGATCCGATCGTTCATCAAATCTATTTTGTCTTTATTTTTTTGCGCTCTGACGCAGTGCTAATTGGCTCATTTCTTTTTACACATTTACTGAACAGAGAGGAGAATATACAGTATGTGTGGTGGTGGGTGTAATGAGACCGGATGCTCTTTGCATTCTAAGCATTCCTGGTGCACGGGGGGGGGGGATTTTCTGATGTCCGCACAGTGCGTTAGGAGTGATGCTGTGATTCAGGAGATAGTTAATCATCAGTTTGCATTACATTTTATACTCAGTCCTCCTCACAATTGTCTCCAAGCTCACTGCTGATGTGTTGGAGGAAACCTGGGGATTTGGGAATGTGATTAGAGTGATAAGAGTACTAGTATTAATAAAATCCTATTGATACCTGTCCCTAGTCATGACATAAAATGAGCAGAAACACACATTCAGTGGGATGATTACTGCTACAGGTGAGAGGTTTCTCCTAACCACTACATCCTCGTGGTTTTCCTTATTTGGCGTCCAAACTCCTAAATATGTGCTTTGACTTCATATCTGAGGAAGAGAAACATGTTTAATGCAAACATCCCGGTGTTGACGTCTTCACAGAGTGAACTTGCATTTTTTTGTCATTGCATTTCTTGAATATAAAGCTGCCTGTGAACTACTTTTGTCTGAATATGATGATTATAAGCGTCTTCTTCTTCATTTTAAATCAGAGTAGATGATTCTGCCTCCTTTTCTTGTGTGTTTTCATCCTCTCGTTTCCTCTAAATCCTTCCTTCTGTTCTCCCTGAGTGACCACTGGTGACCTGGACACAAACCCACAGTGTGTCTGTGCTCCGCTACGCTCTCCGGTGAAGTCATTAAACAAAGCACACATTACCTTTAATAGGGTACCCACTCTGCACCTATTCATGCAAACACCGGAACACACCGTGACAGTATTTATACACAGATGCACACACAAGCATCTCTTTCTCTGTTCATCCCATCTAATGGGCCCTGAGCATTTTTTCCGTTGGTTGCTAGCCAACATCCTCCTCTGTACCTGGAAGTAACTCTGAACCCAAACACAGAGACTCTTTTATGGGCTCAGGTGTCTCAGATGTCACCATGTTCTCAGGAAACAGAGTGCAGTCTCTTCAGGATGCCTTTGATGTTCTTCAGGTCTGCGCGTAGTTTTTTTTTGGGGGGGGAAGAGATCAATGCATCTGTGGTTTGAATAATCTCTGAGTGCAACGGCCTTTTCCAGCGTTTCAGACCCGTTGGTTTGTGAACGTTTTGAAGCCTCATGTTTTGAATGTAAGCAGTGGCTAACGTTAGCAAGCTAGCTAACAATACACAACATAAATAAGACAACTTTGGAGTTGCTGTAGCCCGGAGTGGACCCATTTACGGGTCCTTTATCGTAGCTGAACTACTTACAGATGTGTGTGTGGAGAGTTGTGTTCGTGCAACTCAATCGATGAATAATCACATTTCTAAATTTGTAAAAGAATCTCTAAAAGCTTAAACTGAGATGTGTGAATGTTAATGCATATGGTGGTCTGTAGGCTGTGTTGCTACTGAAGCAATAACACATTTGCAGATCTCTGCAACGGCAAAAGTCACGTGTAAAAAAGAGACCCGCTGAGTTGAAACTGCTGACTTGTCTGTTTTTCCATCTCTTGGAGCAAAATTCTTTCAGACTTTTCAGCCAATAATTTCTTTGCACGCGTTTAGTTTTGTTCAAACATTTACAAATCTGATGACGGAAAACACACGGATTCTGAATACACATTTGCAGATTCCTGTACACATTTAGACATTCGTTTACACATTTACAAGTCTCTTCATCCACACATGGATTGAGATACAGTTACACACAACTCTCCACACACGTTTGCAGATAGTTTGTCTACAATAACGGCCTCCGTACATTTAGTAAGAACCTCCATGCCCTGCTTCAAGCTCCTTGAGGTTGTTTCCACCTTTGCTACAGAGATAATTATCTGCACAACCACAAGAGGCCACTTGTCGGTAAAGTTGTTTCAAGCGTTTGATGAGGACAGTCTGTCCTGTGAAAAACAACCTTAATCCTCGTCAGTGTGAACACTGCTCAAACAGAACTCAAGTGTGACTCCCTTTAAAGAGCCAGCTGAAGCCGACAGCTAATGCATCACAGACGCTGAACAAATCCGCGTGTTTAAAGGGTGAAAAACTGGCCCGAGGTCGATCATTAGAAACAAAGTGTGTATCCGCCTCGTGGCAGACCGTCAGGCCGGGTGGATGTGCTACCTGTCGATGGACCAGAACGGCCCCTCGGATCAATGAGTGACGCACTGGAACCATGTGACTGAATCAATCTCACACACACACACACACACACACACACACACACACACACACACACAC
>NW_022283069.1:5856-6242 GCF_004355925.1 Anarrhichthys ocellatus
ACACACACACACACACACACACACACACACACACACACACACACACAAGTAAGTCAGCCTCAGACACAAAGCCAGACACGTGGATACAGAAACTCATTCTATTAGCGTCATATTTCATCTTCATACTCACACAAAACACAAACAAGTGGAGTAAACAGATAAAGAATTAGGTGAAATGTTACTCTCACACACAACAGTTCAGCACCTAACGCAGAAACCACTACAGCGAATGTGATGAGGCCAACACACGGCACCACATGAGAGATTAGAGCTCAATGTGTGGGAGCACTATGTGGCAAGACGCTTATCAGTGTGTCCATTCACACTGCAGCTACAGAGAGTAATGTATATACATATGGATTTCAAATATGCACACACACACGCAC
>NW_022283070.1:0-6241 GCF_004355925.1 Anarrhichthys ocellatus
AAAATGAACTTTTTTTGATTTTAGCAAATGGCTGCAATGAAACAAATAGTGAAAAATTTAAAGGGGTCTGAATACTTTCCGTACCCACTGTACATATCCTTACCCCACTTTATTCATTTGACTTTAAGTATTAGACATATAATTGTATGATAGTGTTTGTTGATTTTGATATTACTTGATTTGATCATTTGTTATTTTATTTAATAAACTCTGTTATATTTTAAAGAGCAGTCGTGATTACTTGTGCATATGTGTGTAATAATAACTGGATGTAGTGGCCTGTGCTCGAAATCAAACCTTCACTCTCACTCCAAACGTGTAATAGAATTCAGACTGTTAATATCATGAGTGAACACTAATTATGAGACTTAGTTTATAGTTTGGTTATTGGTCCCTGTCCGCAGGGTGGTGCCCCGTTATTATTAATAATCATTAATAATTGTTACTGACATTAATAATTCTATTGATGTCGAGAATTTAGTTTCTTAGATGCTGATAACCCAAACACGCTCCTTTACGTTCCCAACACAGTATATGATAACACAAGAGACAGAATTTCAGGGTCATAGTGAAATTTGACAACACAAATATGAACTTTTCTCAAATAAAGAGAGAAATAATTTTCCTGCTTGTAAAGGAAAGATGGATAAACTAGCTTTCATATCCGCGTCACTCCCAAATCCTGATTCTTAAAGGGGCCGCACACAATGGATGGAGAATGGACCTGACAGTGTCAACTTTTGAGTTGTTTACTTGTTTTATTATGAGCAGAAGGGAATAAGATTTTGATCAACATTTACATCTATTTTGTTGTCCGTGTAGTTTTTACATACCAGTGATATTTTATGCTCATTTGGACACTATCACTGAGATAAAGATCAACTAGTTCAGTGTCAAATATACCATTCAATGGGGAAAAAAAACATGCATGCATGCAGCAGCCTCCCCAAAATCCTAGTGCCCGGGGTTTATCTCGTTAAGTATGATGTTAGGCTATTGGATTGTAATTTGAAGGGGGAGAAAACATACAACCCAGAACGCACGCACATATGTAGCATGTTAGAGTTATAAATAACTTGTCCATGTAAGAAACAATAGTTTAATTTAATAACATCACCAAAAAAAAAAGCCAATAATGCCAAATTATTTGGGGGGTCTGAAGAACATTTTAGGTGGGCTTTAGCCCCCCTAAAATAGGCCTAACAATGCCCCTGATATCACCCAATTGCACTTTCCTCCAGAGGATCTTTTAACAAAATTTAACTCCACCTGCCATACAATTCTTGACAGTGTCGCCCCCCTGAGGTCATACTGCCCCAAACTGAAGCCTCAACCCTGGTTCAATGAAGCCACTCGGGCGCTCAGGCAAAAGTGCAGGAGGGCTGAGACAAAATGGAAGAAAGACAAGCTCCATGTGTCCTTTGAAATCTTAAGGAACTCTCTCACTAACTACCAGGATGCAGTTAAGTCAGCTAGAAATAGCTACTTCTCTGACTTAATTGCAAATCACTGCCACAGGCCAACAATTCTCTTCAAGATTATTAACTCTCTTATCAACCCCCCGATCCTGACATGCTTAAGTATGTAACCGACACAGTGCGACACCTTTCTTAGGTTCTTCCAGGACAAAATCTCAAAACTTAGGTCTGGTGTTAAATCCCACTACATTGATCCAAGTAACTCTCCCACTTTTTCCCTCCCAGCTCTCACTACAATTGTTGATCAACTAAAAACTACAATGTGCCACTCTGACATCATCCCCTCAGGTCTCAGGTTTTTGTTGAAATTGGACCATGTATACCGTCAATCATAAACAGCTGTCTGTTTTCTGGTTCAGTTCCAGTCCATTTTAAACATGCAACAGTAATTCCTCTCATCAAGAAACTGTAACCCTCTGATCCATCAAATTACAGACCAATATCCACCTTGCCTTTTCTGTCAAAAATCTTTGAGAACGTTTTATTTCAACAGCTTCAATCTTTTATCAGCTTGAACGGCATCTGTGATGTTTTTCAATCTGGTTTCAGAATGTCTCACAGCACTGAATCTGCCCTTTTAAAAGTTTTTAGCGACCTTTTAATCATTGCTGATGCTGGAGATCCCGCCATTTTGCTTTTACTTGATCTCTCTGCTGCTTTTGACACTGTGGACCAGGACATTTTAATCTCCCGACTTGAGCACTCCGTCGGCATCCGAGGTACTGCCCTACAATGTTTTAAGTCCTACCTGACCGCCAGATCATTCTCTGTCAACATGGGCAAATGCTCCTCTCAACAGGCTCCCCTGACCTGTGGTGTACCACAGGGGTCCATTTTGGGTCCACTACTGTTCTCACTCTACATGCTGCCTCTTGGATCCATTTTCCAGAAACATAACATTTCTTATCACCTCTATGCCGACGACATTCAAATATACCTTCCCCTCAAACCTGGAACTGCCTCAACAAATTCTTTAATGTGCTGCCTGGCAGATGTCAAAAGCTGTCTCTCGCTAAATTTTCTATGCCTCAATGAAGGTAAAACAGAGATGATGGTAATAAATCCCTCTCACATTTCAGCTGCTATACCAGACAATCCCTCATTGTGCCTTGGCCCCATGGCAACCCACTGCAAATTCCATGTAAAAAATCTGGGTGTGATCTTGGACTCATCTTTTATATTGGACCTCCAAGTTGCGTCTGTGGTCAAAGTCAGCTTCTTTCAGCTAAGACTCTTAGCTAAAGTTAAACCCTTTCTATCCTCAAAAGACCTGGAGAAAGTTATTCATGCTTTTATCACCTCCAGGCTGGACTACTGTAATTCTTTGTATGCTGGAATCGGCAAAAAACTTCTATCACGCCTTCAGTTGGTGCAGAACTCTGCAGCTAGACTTTTAACTGGTACACGCAGGCGTGAACACATTTCACCGATCTTAAAATCCCTTCATTGGCTGCCTGTAGAGTACAGAATTAATTTAAAAATTTTGTTATTTGTTTTTAAGTGTTTAAATGGCGCCGCCCCAGTCTATCTGTCTGACCTGCTGCAGCCCTATACCCCACCTCGCTCACTAAGATCTCTCGGCCAACAGCTTTTAGTTGTTCCAAAAACAAAAATTACAACCCGGGCGACCGGTCCTTCTCTGTTGCTGCCCCTCAGCTCTGGAACAACCTTCCCCTTCATGTTAGGTTGTCATCCACCTTACCAATGTTTAACAGTCGTTTAAAAACCTATTTCTTTACACTGGCCTATCACCTTTATCTTAACATGGCACTTTTGTGTGATTTGTGTCAGTTTGTCTTAATTGTAATGTTACTTTGTGTTATTAATCCAGTCTTTGTTTGTATGACTGCTTATCTACTGTATGTGCAGCACTTTGGGCAACCATTGTTGTATTTTAAAAGTGCTATACAAATACATTTTGATTGATTGATTGATCCATCAAATTTGTAACCTGAAATATCCGTGGAATTTGTTCTCAGGCAAAAAAATAAAAAAGGTTTTGAATTATCTGGCCAAACTGCAAGCAGATAGGTTTAATACAAGAAATACACCTATGGTAGTGGACAAGGTCTTTGCTCAGCGGCAGGGGAGAGATGTGTAGGAGTGGTTCAGGAGAACAGTGCCAGGGTGAGTTTAATTGGCACAGCTGTTACGTGTTGCTAATTATCCTTTGTCCTGTAGAGCAGTAGCAGATTGGAGCTCTAGTGGTTGATTGACACACAGACAAGGACAGAGAGATGGGGACGCAAGCCCATCAGTGATTTTCGTTAGGTGTACGCTCGACTGCTTGCGTTCAGAGGAGCCGGGCAACATAGGAGAGGACACAACATTTTGCATTGGTGTTGATTCAATCGTTGATTCATGTCTGAAGCAATGTGTGAAGCAATCAATAAAATATGTTTGTTTGAATGTTGCTTGTTTAAGGCTTTGTCTGTGCTGAGGAGGACCCGCGAGTAGCAGACGACGTAGCAGAGACGGCTACACTTAGTGCTGGGCGGTATACCGGTTCATCCGGTATACCGGTTTTAATTTCCCGTATGATATAAATTTTTAACACACCGCCATATCAGTGCATAGCCGAAAACAACTGCTGTCATTCTTCAACAGGCAGCAAAATATATTGTTCGCCGCTAGGGGCGCTACGGTTGGAGCTAGTTGTCTATAAATCTGACGTAGACCAAATATTGCAAAGTTTGTCGAGCGACTGTTGTTATTGCCACTGGTGGTAACACTAGCAACTTACTCCATCACCTCAGCAGAAAACATGTGTTGGAATACCAAGAGTGTATGCGATAACGGTCGTCGGATTCGAGGCTGTCAACCAGTAACATTAGCGCTAGTGAAACAGTGAAGCCAAAGGAGTGTTTTGTCATTGCTAGCTGTTGAGTGTAGCTACAGTGGTGTGTGTGTGTGTTGGGGGGGTGGGGGGTGGAGGGAGACAAACAGACTGTGACCTGGGTGGGTCGGGTCCTTGCTGATGTTGTTAGCCTTCTTGTGTAGACGCCTAGCATATACCATGTCCAGAGTCGGGAGCTTGGTTCCTACGCTCCTCTGTGCTGTTTTAACTACCCGGGCCAGGTCTCGCCGGTTCTCTGCTGTGCAGCTGGTGTACCACACAGTGGTGCAGTGGCAGAGAATTGTCTCTAGGGTGCTCCTGTAGAAGTTCACTAGGAGCTGAGAGGGGAGTTTGGTTTTTTTGAGTTTCTTCAAGAAGAAGAGCCTCTGTTGGGCTTTCTTCACCAGGTGGGAGGTGTTAAGGGCCCATGTCACATCATTTGTGATGTGGATTCCCAGGAATTTTATGTCACTTACACTCTCCACATCCTCACCATTTATGTGGAGAGGGGGAGGTGTGATCTTCCTGGTTCTCCTGAAATCCACGATGATCTCTTTGTTTTTATAGTGTTATGGACCAGGTTATTGTCAGTACACCACTCAACCAGATGTTGTACCTCCTCTCTATAGTGCACCTCCTCGTTGTTTGATATCAGTCCTGCTATAGTGGTGTCATCAGCGAACTTCATTATAGTGTTAGAGGAGGGCAACTGTGACTGAGAGTGACGTAGGGCCGTCCTTCAATCAGAGGGTTGGCGGTTCGATCCCCGGCTCCGGCTCTGCTAGTTGCAGAGATGCTTTTCAATTTGATAGCATGTTTGTGAAAGCCCACAGCGATATTTTAACTCCCCCTATTGCTCATTTAATTAACTTGTCTTTTAAACACAGCTCTTTCCCTGATGACTGGAAATGTGCCATTGTCACACCTATTTTTAAATCTGGAGACCGCCTTGAAGCCAGTAACTATAGACCGATAACTATACTGCCAGTACTGTCAAAGATTGCAGAGAAAGTTGTCATTGAACAACTCACAACTTTTCTTAGTACAAGCACCTGTGGTCTACATCGTATGCAGTTTGGCTTTAGAACAAATCATTCCACCGAAACTGCTGCCTTGCACTTCATAGAGCAAATCAAATCAATGCTCGATAAAGGAGGAGTAGTTGGTGCTGTATTTTTAGATCTACGCAAAGCTTTTGATACAGTCAATCACGATGTGTTAATATCAAAACTCTCTGCGTTCAACTTTTCACCTAGAGCACTGGCTTGGATGTCTTCTTATTTATCAAATAGGAAGCAATGTGTTAAAATTTGTGACGCACTGTCAAGCAACCTGAAATGCACAATGGGTGTTCCACAAGGGTCTTATTATTTAGTCTATATATTAATGATCTCCCTCAACAGTGTCATGATGTAGAACTGCAAATGTATGCAGATGACACTGTTGTATATACACATGCAAAAACAGCTGTTAGCAGCTGCCAAGCTAACAATTGCTTTGGAAAGGATCACACACTGGCTCGATCAATCATGTCTGACTCTAAATGTAAATAAGACAAAAGGGATGTTGTTTTCTAAAACCAGTCAACCTCCTGATGCGAACATTCTTATCAACGGAGAAAGGCTAGAAATAGTCACTGATTTTAAATATCTTGGTGTGATACTCGATCAAAATTTGACATTTAAGAAACATGTAAAAAAAAAATGGTTAAAACCATAAAATACAACCTAGCTAATTTTAGACACATCAGAAACTGTCTCTCTCCAAATGCAGCAAAGATATTTATGCATGCCATGATCCTTTCACATACAGTGGGTACGGAAAGTATTCAGAATTTAAATTTTTCACTATTTGTTTCATTGCAGCCATTTGCTAAAATCAAAAAAGTTCATTTTATTTCTCATTAATGTACACTCAGCACCCCATC
>NW_022283071.1:0-818 GCF_004355925.1 Anarrhichthys ocellatus
CACACACACACACACACCTGGCCTGCTGAATGTAGTTAATATGTGTTTGAATGGACAGGTAATCCTGCTGCCTGCAGGCTGTCTGCTCACTGATGAAAAGAGGGATTTAACAAAGCTGTGTGTGTGTGTGCGTGTGTGTGTGTGTGTGTGTGTCTGATGATCCTCCGGCTGGTTTCCTCTTTCCAGAGAAAGTAAAAGTAGAACTTTTATTGTGAAGGAGACATTCCACCATCTTCAACTTCACAATAAAAGCCTTGTTTTGTCACTAACATGAATGAATTTATTAAACACGTTTTGTTTTGACTGTGAATCGTTTTTGATTTTTGCATTCTCACTCTCATCGGCCAATCACAAATCATAACCACCAGCCAGTAAACAAAAGAGATGTGAGGACCGCAAGGGATTGTGGGAAACTCATAAATCTGAGCATCATCTGCAGCTTTTTATGAGCTCTGTTCAAATAACGAAACCCTGAAGACAAAGAACAGAGAGACGTCCAGAATAAAGTGAATGTTTCATTCATTCATTCATTCATTCAGCCCGTAAGGCTGGAAGATAAGAACAAAGGTTCACTTCTATATAAATATATAGATTATATCATAATAAAGGTAAATAAAAGCAGACAAACACTGAAATCATTTTAACACTTCTGATCTTTTTTAGTTTTCTTTCTTTCTTTTTTCTGTTTAACTTTATTAATTCATCTCTCCTCTTCTTCTCTTTCTACATTTCTTTCTTTAACTTTACTTTTTACAAAATGTTCTTTTTATGTCTATTTATTTAGTTTTCCCATCCTCCCACATTTCTCTCTCTCTCTC
>NW_022283071.1:918-6240 GCF_004355925.1 Anarrhichthys ocellatus
CCCCCCCCCCCCCCCCCCCCCCCGACCGCCCACAGCCTCTCAGCCCTTTTGTCCGTCTTCCAGGTGCTTCCAGGTGTGTTCTGCTGATTGCTCCATTCACACTCAGTCACTCAGGTATGTTGACTCAGTGACGAACACGTTGTTCAGCTGGACTGATTCTCAGAAACCAGAGTTAATCGTCTTGTATACTGCAGAACATTTCATATTGTAAAAACACTAAATGTCTGCGCTGATATTTCTCTGAAAGCTCTACAGCCGACGTTATTCTGTTGTTTTGATCCAGACGAGTTCACAAGCTTTAAACATTGAATTAAATCACGAACGTTTCAGAGTCACCAGGTGCTTCAGTGTAACGAGTGACCGTGTTAACTGGTGACTCTCAGACCAACGCGTCTGTGGTTGCTCGTAGTATCTCACAGAAATGTTTGGTAGATAACAAACACAGACATTTAAAAGGATTGAAGTCTTTTACGAGGAGACCCACATGTTCTGTTGGTGTTTACAACAGCTGTTTTCAGTACGAGCAACTACAACACAATCTGCTGAGAGTCACCAGTTAACACGGTCCCTCTTTCAACCGAAACACCAACAGCGTCTCTGGCTGAGAGTTCTAACGGTGGAAAGAAAAGAGGGACTTCACAGCAGTGACGGTCAGAACAAAGAAATACCGTATGAAGACATATAGCACGGAGCTCTTCGGTCATTTATGAATATTGATCGATAAATGTTCTGTTGGTGTTTTCAACAGCTGTCGTCTCTACAAGCAACTACGGACACGTTTGTCTGAGAGTCACCAGTGAACACGGTCCCTCTTTACACCGAAACACGTAACGTTACACACCAGGTTTCTCCACCACATACATGTTTGTATCTGGACATTAAATACTGAAACACGCTAATGTATTCTACCCGCTAACTAACAGCACACGGATCTGTAAAGTCAACTTGTTTAGGTTTCATCCTCCATCTCTGGTTATTAATGTCTTTACAGCTCGACACCGTGCTCCTGTTGAGTACCTCACCTTTGTTTAAACACTGTAAAAAGGTCAATAATCTGATATCTTACACGCTCAACGTCCCATGTTTCAGTCTGATCGCTGACTTTTGCTGCATGTCATTAAAAAAAAGGATAATAATGATCAATTCTACGGTTCAGAGTGACTCTAAAACGGACTAAAAGTTGAGTAGTTAGGATTTGTTTCTGCGTCCTCTCTCAGAAGGTTAAATGTTTGTAAAATGTGGTTTGTTTGTTCCTCCTCCTCCTCTTCCTCCTCCCCCCTCTGGCAGGAAAACCAGATTTGAATATGGATTTGTGTATTTTCCATCACAGACTCAATCGGCTCAGTTTTAGTGTTCCTGACTAACAGAAACTCCAGTGTGAAATTTAACGGTTAATAACTGTAAATAAGTGACAGCTTCCGTCTCAGTTACGCCCTTTTTTTCTTTTTATACGTTGACACATCGGAGCCGAATCTTATCCAGAGATCAACGGTACAAAAAGATTTAAAGAAAGAACAGCTGGATGTTACACTGCTCAACTTTGTGTTTTAATAAATGATCAACCAGATTTTACAGGAACAGATGAATGTTTGTTCAAGGCTGAAATACGATGTTGAATCACACATGAAGTCTGCTCATTGATTCACAGCAGCGCCTATAAGAAGTTCTGATGAAACCACAGATTCAGATTTTCTGTTGAAACTTGAATCAGCCAACGTTTCCTGTGAAATGCATTGTGGGACAGCAAAAGTCAGTCAACTTACAAACTAAAGAGTCTAAAGCTGAAACGATTAGTCGAAAAAACGAAATGCCAAAATTATGTAAAACAGCTTAAAGTGCTTTGTAGTTAAACAAATACACATCCGACAGATATTTGACTATCTGACCACAGACACCGACTCAACGCTCAGCAGAGATACGATCAACTTGAATCTATCCACAGACCACAGTGAGCACACCAACCTCCTCAGAGAACCAACCTCCTCAGAGGACAGACCTCCTCCTCAGAGAACCAACCTCCTCAGAGGACAGACCTCCTCAGAGGACGTTGAAGGTAAAGAGGACATTTGTCCTTTAATGTGTCTCCAGCTTGTTCACTCGTTTTCTTTTAACTCTGAACCTGCTGTTTGTGTTCATGACTCAGAATAACTGTAAGGAAACCAGCAGGTTAACCTCCCCCTCCCCCCTCTCTGCCTGTCTCTCCCCCTCTCTCTCTGTCTGTCTCTCTCTCTCTGTCTGTCTAGTTAGGATTGATCACAAAAACTAGAGAATAAGAAACCTTTAGAAATATCACTGAATATGTGAATGAAAGTCAAACACACTAAGTTGCTCTGTTATTGCGTGAGTCAGGTTCATTCTGCTTGATTAAACGGGCGGAGGACAGAAACACTCAAACTCACTCAATGAAGAGTTATTTATATTTCACTTAGTTTAGCATGTTAGCATGCTAAATAAACACAAAGTACAGCTGATGACAGTCACTAGTTTTGCAGGTATTTGGTTTCTAGTGTTCGCTCAAAGGCTGAGATGGAAGAAACGATGGCTGATGTCTTGACTTCCTTTGATTGCAATGACAACATGCCGTTAACGTTCCCCCGAGATGCTCACATTCACGTTCCACAGCTGAAAACCAGAAAGCCGTTAGCTTGGTTTGCTAGCTAGCTAGCTAGCTAGCTAGCTTAGCTATGTTCCAAATGTTCCAGCGATTCTTTTTTTATCAGGTGGGAAGAGAAAGAACGAGTGAGAGCTGTTTTCAGTGCGAGAACATCCTGGTACTAAACAGGCATCAAAGCTTCAGAGAGAAACAACACTTCTGGATGTGAAGTCTTTCTAATTACGTGTTTTCAGTCTTTTACTAATAAATGACAAACTGCAAACATCATATAATTCATGGCACAATTCAAACAGCATCAGATAATTATTTGTCTCTCGCCGTTGACTTCCGTACATATTTTCATCGGAAGTTTCAAACAAATCAGTTTTAGATGCTTCCTGTTAGGAACTGAAGTGTTGGACCTAAACTTTGACCTCTGGACACATAGATGTTTAAACCAGACCTCACGTCAATGGATCCAATAGTATAGATTATTTCACTCTGGACCAACGTGTTGGACTCAATGACATCTCCTTCCTTACAGCTGTTAGCATATGACGCTAGTGTGGCTAAAAGCGGTGACCCATTGTTCTATTCAGGTCAACGGGAGCCAGTGAAAGTCAACAAGTAAAGCTGAACGCTACGGAGAAGCTGGAAAAGGTCAAGATCGAGTCAAATACACAAGAGTGGGTGAAGGACCGCAATACAGGAAAAACACACACACACATGGAAATCTCTCTTGGACATACTTGGTACCACTTCCTTTTCCTGCCATACAACCAGACATAGCTGCCACTTTCTCTGTGTGTGTTTCAGGTTGTTACAGAATATTCACTATATTGCTTCAGATTTTCACTGACGACAGTTTACTCGAAAACACTACGAAATTAGACTTCAAGAACAAGAAACTTGAAGCTAGAAGCTGCAGAACTGAAGACGGGAAGTAACACACACTTTAACAATAAGAGAAACTAGAACATTTCATAAGGATCTTTACAGTGTGGCTGCTACTGCTGGAAGATGTTGCAATATATCCGCCAATATTACCAGCTGTATCATTGAGGTTCATTTGAGGTCCAAATGCCACATGTCTGTGCAAAATTCTTTCTTTCACATTAAGTATTACGATAATGAATTCTTCATTGGCACCAGTTCCCTGTTTCAGTGTTGATCAAAGGTAACACCAATGTGCTGTGAGACGTAAAACACAGAACAAGCGGCGATGAATACAGGATATTGACTTGAAATCGTCGCACAAGACACGTCATAGATCTTACCAAAAACTAAATTATTCTCACTAAGCTGTGTGTCCACGTAACGTAACAAACACACCGTCCAAAACAATTTAAAGTTAGCCAACTAACAAACAGTGATGTACTTAACTTATGGGTTGTGAAGTGTCGTACAACACGCTACATTCAAACGCACAAATAAGCGGTGACGTATGCGATCAATCGGCTGAGTTGCCGTGAGGTACTCAGCAGTGTGTGTGCTGGTAGTTCCATTAGCCGTTAACCAAACACACCGTCCAGAACAATTAAAGTGAGCTGTAAAGCATCGTACAACACGCGACATTAAAACTCAAAAACAAGCAGCGATGTATGCAAGCAATCGGCTGAGTTGCCGTGAGGTACTCAGCAGTAAGTCAACGGAGTTATGAATTGGACCAGACATTTGATAATCTTTCAATACCGAAACAATTTTACACTCTACGCTGTCACATACAGTACATATATTGCACATTCCATACTGTAAAATACTGACTATAAAGTGTATTTCTACCACCATCTATACTGTAAACATCGGCTCTATGGTGTATTATTAAAGCCTGCAGCTGTTTATTCTCTATATAATGTCTAATATGAGCATAACCTTTACTTATACCTGCACTAAATATTTATACTTACATGTTCCAGGAAATAGCCCCCCTTTCTGTTTACTGTCCATTCTATATTTATTATTATATACATTACTGTTTATTCTGTACATTACTCTGCACCCTGGACTTCTAGATAAACTGCATTCCATTGTCTCCTCTCCTCACCTGTACTCTGTGCAATGACAATAAAGCTGAATGTAATCTAATCTTCAGTACTCAATAAAGTTATGTCGGTCTGACACTGAACAATGACAATATGGAAAACACCATAAAAGACAATAATGTGACTTTAAACTACCTCACTGTAGATAATCAACAGTAATACGAAGAGTCTGTGAGCTGCAGGCGAGTGTTAGTGTACAAATACCACAGACAGGAAGTACTACACAGTGTGTTAAGGTGACCATAAACCCACTGTACGTCTATGAAGCCGTTTGATAAAGGGGGTGGACACAATAATGTGAACACATCCTGCTTGTGTTAAAAAGTATTTTGCTTTTCCTTAAATCCAGATCAAATAATCTGGATCATTATTTCATGTGTTGAGGACGTTCCTGCTCCCTTTAGTGACCCCATGACGGCTCCTCTGGTGCCAACTTCAGGACAAACACTACATCTTTAGCTTCCACTCCAGCTGAGACTCTACCAACAGATTTAATCATCAGGATGCCGTTTGTTCTGTCCAGCACTTTATATTGTGACCGTAATGAACTCTGCAGCCTGTAGTGGGCGCTATGACGTTAGACTGTGAAGCTTAGTTCATACAAGGAGACAACCTCCGGTTCTTTAAAGTTCTCCAAAGGTTCATGTGTTAAAGCTGCATTCTCTCTAGTGTCCATCAGGGGGCGAC
>NW_022283072.1:0-2811 GCF_004355925.1 Anarrhichthys ocellatus
AGAATGCAGCTTTAACACATGAAGCATCGGCTTCACTTTTCAGAACCTGAGGTTGCCTCCTGGTCTGAATGTGTAATCATGTGTAACAATCAGTGACATCAAAATCAACTCAACAGCAACCGGTCGAGTGTCGCAACAGTTTAATGCCACTTTAGTGTCTTCGGGGGGGTCAAAGAGCCCCGAAGGGAGGTCAGACACAAGGTCAAATATGAGTAAACAAGAACTTCCTCCCCGAGGGTGAAAACCTGCAGCTGGACTTCTCATCACTGTGAGTCGGCTCAGCACCGGAGAGCACATGTGGCCCAAAGGAAACAAGCTCATAGCGCTGCTGGACTCCAACGTCGCATTCAAAACACACACACACACACACACACACACAGAGTTCAATGAACCACCTCCCTCGTTTAAAAAATGAATTCCCCTTTTGTCTTCCCGATGCACAGAGCTGTTAGGATCAGCGTCCTCTCTGCGGGGGGATTTATTTATGACTCGCTGACACTTTGATCCTCTTCAGTTTCACAGCTCAGGATGCTCGTTCACATCCATCTCCCTCCATCAGCACCGATACGCTCGCCTGTTATTCAGATATTCATCAACGCAAGGCTGCCGCCAGGTTTCAGGTTAAAACAACCCAAAGACAAACGTCTGGCCGATACCGTGCGAGGTAAAGATAACGGGATAGCACTCTGTCTTCGTGGTCTTCGCCCGGGGCCCTTCAAGGCTCTGCCATTCACCGTGGGGAGCAAGGCATTAATCAAAGATGGAGATGGAGGAGGAGGAGGTCTCCCACCATGTTTACTCCAATCCCTCCCAGCAGTTTAAATCTCTCACAGTCTGAGGAATCACCACCTTTAAAGCTCCTCCCGTTGTGCTCCTGCAGGAGTAATGGACGACCCAGACGCAGGAATCAAACACACGTAAGAATAGACTGTACACCGATAATAATCCGTCCAAATGTAGGCAGAAATCATCCTGAAAAACATGTTTCAGAGAGACTGTGAATGAAGAAAGGGAGTCTCTGTTGGACTAAAGGGGGGGGGGGGGGGGCAGCTCTTATTTTGACAGTCCCTCTGTCCTTCCTGGAGGACATGTCCTCTGCTCTGTTTGTTTTCTGAGGGAGAGAAACATCTGAACATCTGTGGTGCAACATGCTGGTCTCCAGTTACACGCTGCACGGAGCACGAGAGCACATGTGAGCGGTCGCACACACACACGCTCACGTTGGTCATGTTTAGTGAACACAATGAGTGTGTTCTCATGGTTCCTGTTACCTGATTCTATTCAATGGTTCTATTCTATTCTATTGAGGGCGTTACACTCTGTAGAGTTGCTCTGCTCGTGTGACTTATGGTTTTACTTTATTATCTTTATGTTGTTATGTTGTTGCGACATGTGATCAGACAACACTTTGGTCAACTGTTGTTAACGTGCTCATTAATACATTTGCATTGGATGAAATACACATGAGCGAGGACAAACATCTGTCAGTGAGATGTGTTGTGATGCGTTCTCTCCTCTGGTTTCTGTTTATTAAAGTACTTTTATTCACAGATTAAACTGGAACAACAGATCATTACTAATGGTTTCCACTGGCTTTGGGGATCAATGGATTTTGGATCTGTTGCAGTGAGTCTGCCACTGTGTGTGTGTGTGTGTGTACAACTCCATTGTCTTCCGGCTGGAGTTTGTGTTGTATTACTACGTATTGAACCCAGAAATCCAGGGGACTCAAGAACCAACTCTAAAGCAAATACTGTGTGAGCGCCAACATATTTCACTTGGCAAGAACATCTGGTCTCCGTCACAGGTTCTCTTTCACCAATAAAACGAAAGAAAAGAAGGTGTTCTGCTGTGAGAGGTGATCTGAGTTCAACAGCGATGAGACTTTGATCACAGAGAGGAGATCTGAGCTTATGTTGAAGATCTGCTGTCTTTTCTGCTCCACATGCAGCTCTCATCGTGGCCACTAGGGAGCACTGTTACACCGCTCAATGAACACTCTCTCTCTCTCACACACTCTCTCTCTCTCTCTCTCTCTCTCTCTCTCTCCCACACAAAACACACACACAAACTGCTGCCACGACTGAGCTGTTTTCTCGGGTTCTCCTGAGAACCCGAGAAAAACAAAAAAGAGAAAGAGCTGTATCAAGCTCTCCATGTGGGATGACACAGCGAGGTTGTGGCCCAGATGTGAGGCACCAACTCTCACTTTCCCTTCTCCTCTGATCTGCATGCGTTTCCCTGTTCATTTAGGACTTCTCTTTTCTCAACCCCATCACATGTTGAAAGGACCACAAAAACAGAAGTTAAACATCAGGTGCAGTTAAGTTTTTCAGTTTAAAAACTGCAACACACACACACACACACACACACACACGCACACGGCCGGAATAGAGAAACGTTGAGGCAACACATTAAAAACAATCGTTTCAGTGTGGACTCGAGTCTCAAATTTGTTGACTTTAGACTCGACTTGACAAAATAAAAGAAAGACTTACGACTCGACTTTAACTCCAATGACTTGTGACTTCACTTGGACTTGAGCCCTTTGGCTTGAAAATACTTGGTACATTCCTCCCAAAAAAGTCATGTTATTTAAAAGTGTGCCAGGAATCCATCCGGACGTAACCAAAGTCAACGCTATTCATTCCCGCCAAAACTTAATTTAAGTAATCCACTTTGTTTGAACCAATCCGACAGCATCAAATCAAGTCGCACGGGAAAACCATGAAAAACTGAGAAGCAGTTGGAAAGAAATGATTCAAAACTCAAAGTGTACGACTTAAACTCAAAGTGTACGACTTAAACTCA
>NW_022283072.1:2821-6240 GCF_004355925.1 Anarrhichthys ocellatus
ATTTCAGTTTAAATGAGCAGCGCAGTGACAACTCCATTATTCTACCAGACTTTTACATGTTTTATCTTTGTCCACTCCAGGGACAGCTAACAGCGCTGTGAGTGACATGTAGGATTGACCACATCTGGGAGGAGCTCTTGTCTGACATGCAAAGTGTGACCTGTGAAACTAGCAATGATAGTTGTAAATAGAGGCCTGGGCTGCTTTACAATAGCACAGCAGCACTAACAGACCATCACACTGGACATTAGAGAGACAGGATGGCTGGACCCAACCCGAGAAATAAAGACACGGTGAAGGAATCCAGAGACGACATCAAAGACAGACTCCACGCTGCATTCACAACCGATCGGGCGTTGCGGCGCTTGATGGCTGTGTGTGGGAGAGTCACTTAAACGGCCCATCTGTGCGATGCCAAGCTGCTATTCTATATTATTTATAAACATAATGTGTTAATGTGTGTACTCTATCCTTCGTTCTTTTCATGTCTGGCTTGTGAAACACTTTGCTGCTCGTTTTGATAAGTGCTCAATAAATAAGCTTTATTATTATCAACCACATTAAACCTTCATTGCACAAAATGAGACTAACAGCCAACAATCTATTGTTAAATAGAACAATTGTTCAAACTAAGAGCCGATCAGCTCTTCCATCACCTGACAGTCGGGATCGAGTCGGATACAAATCCAACCGTCATTCATTGTGCGGCGATCGCTGGTGATGGAGTCTGTGCAGGACCGGCTCATCTCAAACGGGCCTTTCGCCTGACCTCATCGACAGGTTTAAAACAACACATTCACTTTCTATAACCAACACAAACGCAGCGCTTGATATGGTTCTGAAAGCCGCCTTGAACAGACATAAAACGTGAATCTAAGTGAGATAAATAAAGTTAAAACAACAACATCGTCTCCCCCGGGAGCTCGTCAATCAAGTTGAAGGTAAAGTCAACACAAAGATTGCTGAAGCTCCCGTTAAGCAACCTTTATCACCACCCAACCACCCGCTGCCACCAAGAAACCAGATATTATAAAAAAGAAGCCAAAGAAAGAGTAAACGGGGGTGTGGCCTAACGCATCTTCAGAGCAACTAATGGCAACACAAACCGAACCGATAAACATTACAAATGGCGTCGATGTGCAGTTTTTAATGTGGCTGCTTTCTTTTCTTTTTGTATAACCGATGACTGAAGAGTTAGATCGTATGGAGGCGGAGGGTGGGAGGAAGTGCTGCACCCTAATTGTTTGGAGCACGTTGCACCTTTAAGGACACACACACACAACGTGTTTTAGGGGCAAACATTGAACGCATCATAACTCCTCTTTTAAAGGAAACGTTTTTAAGATGTGCCTAATTGTGTTCTTGAGTTAGATGAGGAGATTGATGCCACTCGCTAAAGCCAGCAGCCAGTTAGCTTAGCTTAGCATGAAGACTTTTTAACCCCATTTCCAGTGCCTGTGCTAAGCTAAGCTAACTGGCTGCTTGCTGTAGCTTCATATTAACCATACAGACATGAGAGCGGCATCAACCTTCTCGGCTCAAGACAGCAAAAGGGCATTTTCTTAAACATTTTTTGGAAATGGTAAAAATAAACAGGTAAGTGTCCTCTATTCAATCACACCTGTTCTATCAAGAGGCACAATTAAAACGTTGCTGCAAAAGTCTCCTAATGCAACATCTGGTGGAGCCGGAGGAGCTGCTGGTGGTGTGTTGGTCCTCTGGGAGGAGAACAGATTTATAAGCTTCTATATAATGACTCTGTCGGAGTTAGTAACATGAGGGCGCCATGAGGACGCCATGAGGGCGCCATGAGGACGCCATGAGGACGCCATGAGGACGCCATGAGGACGCCATGAGGACGCCATGAGGCCTATTAAAGTCAGCTGGGTGTTATTTTTTTAAAGAAATATTTGTGTCACAGATTCTAAAAGAAACTTCCTCATATTACTGAACACACAAGAGGGTGAGCGTTATAAAACTTTAAGATGTATAAAATAAAACTTGTACACAGTAAAACTAACCAAGTAACAAGGTGCGACCCAATATATTTATTTATTTATTTATTTATTAACAGCTGGTCTTCTGCATGTCGGGCTCCAAAGAGTCGGATCAGTGTGTGGAAGAGCGCAGAAGAAGCCTGGTGGCAGAAGCTCAACCCCACACACACACCAGGAAGCATGCTGATGTGATAACGTGCACGGCCACCCCCGAGCACAGCGCTGGCTGCTAACGAAGAGCTGGAGGAGAGGGCCCGGCTGTGGGGCCAAGCGCACCGCCGGGGTTTATCGTTAACCAACTGAGGAGCGATGGGAACATCGTGTACTCTGCCTCGGTTCAACAAACAATGGGGGATGTAACCAACTGTGGTTTGTGTGCATGCGACAACAAAAACAGGACAGAATTAACGCTGCAAGCCGCATTGATCGGGCCCTCGCTCCCTTACTGGTACCGGCTGGACGCTGGTTGATGCGACCTTGCACTTCCTCGACCATCAGACACTGCGTACACGAGTTAGACGGTATTTCCTGTGTTGAGCGGCAGCGTCGGGTCATTTTGCAGCTCAACAAATATCAACTCATGAATTGAGACAATGTTTGAAAAGTATTGTCATGAGAAAGTCCCGTTTTCTACCGAAACGACTCAAACAGTAAAGCAGGGTTTCAGTTCAAACCTCACAAACTCATCAAATTACACAACGCAGACTTTATTGGAACGTACACCAAATTAATAGCCGAGTTTTACAACGATAACAGAAACAATTGGTTCCCATTAAATCACCTAATGGAAGCCGAGAAGTTTAGCTTCACAGGGGAAAAAATAAGATGGAGGGAGAGACAGAAGAAAACAATGGAAGGAGGAGGACAGGACTGTTTATTTACTGAGTGCAAGCATTACAAAATAAAAGTGTTTTTCCACTAGCGAGGACAGAAACGCTCCCACAGACCGCAGACAGACGTCTGCTCGGACACATGTACGCACAGCCATTAGACAGGAGGAGGACAGATAGAGGACAGGGTGGTGCAGCTGATGAAAAGACATGATTAACCTTTGATCTGCACTATCACGCGTATCGTGTGTGTGTGCGCGTGCGTGTTCATGGGATGATAGCTGTGCTCTGTGCTCGGCCGCTCCCATGGGAGACAGAGACAGATAATAACGTCGACGCTGTTCAGATCCTTTGATAGCGGCTGCAGGGAGGTTGGTGTGTGTGTGTGTTTGTGTGTGTTTGATGGGAAAGTGACATGTTGGTTCTTTGTGGTTGTGTTGCCTCCTCCCTCCTCTGGTGGTCTCTGGGTGCTGCTGGTCTGAATTACACGCTGAAGGGACAAATATTTGTGTTTGACCCAAGCAGCAACCTCCAGTTCTGACAAATGAAGCCGATGCTTCATGTGTTAAAGCTGCATTCTCTCTGGTGTCCA
>NW_022283073.1:0-6240 GCF_004355925.1 Anarrhichthys ocellatus
TTCCGCCAGTGATTGCCCATGACATACACACGAGGACAAACACACACCTGACTGCCTGCATTTGTGTGTGTGCTACAGACAGGATTCATGTATATGTGTGTGTGTGCATCCATGCTTCCGTTTCCTCAGGATAAACAATACCATCCAAGCCTATTATGAATCTGCTGAGCAAACTGACACTGATTGGACACAGCACACACATTCACAAACAAAACACAAGCAAAACTCCGTCTCTCAATTAACTTACACATGCAGGATGACAGGAGTGCGTCAGACTTTTTGGGCCAAGATGGCTACCCTTGACCTCAATCCCTCCATATGGAGAGCACTGTAGGAAGGAGGGGGCGGAGACTCACCGCGCAGCCAACACCTGAGCAGTTACCGCAGCAACAGCAAGTGGAACAGTTGGCTGGCGTCGCCTGGCTGAAATAATGAATTACCTGGAAAAGCCCACTGGGAAGCAAAGACGACTGCTGGCAGTTCACGGGACGATTGGAAGCATCGTCCTCCATATAATAAAGTGGTCATTCAAACTGGTCTGCGGAATAGTGCTAATTACTGGCCAGGGTCAAATTCAGAGAGGAGCACCTACCTGAGCGTTTTGGTGGTCATGTCGGCTGCTGTGATGCCATGGTACATCAGCGTTTCGTTCCACACTGGGTTAAGCGTATTCTTCAGGGTTTTTGTGCGTAGCTTGTTTGCCTGAGGAGACAAAGGAGAAATATGAAAAGAAACTCATGGAAGGGGAAGGATCAAAAGAAGAAAAGAGGAATGAAGAAAGTTTCAAGGGTGAAGAAGCAAACTCGTCAGATCAGAATGAAAGAAAGAGAATAAAAGATCATGAAAAAGGAAGGGGAACGAGTGACACTAAAAGATCAAGAAAGGAGACACAGAAAGAGTGGGGAACCATCATTTATTTCCGTCCCTCATGAAATCGCAGACATCTGCTGCCTACTTTGTAGAGGAGAGTAAGAGGACGCGAGGCTTCCCTCGCCTCACCTGTCTGTCCATCTCCTCCCCAACATGATAGGACAGCCAAACCTCCAAAACAAGCACTGTGTCAATGTACACATTCAGCATGAAATATTTTAGCTTTCCAAGAGAGGAGATGGCCACTAGCCGCTTGATGTGTTAAATGTGTTCCACTCATCAGTGTAATCATTGGGGTTATTTTGAAGATTTTAGAGCGCTCCCTTTGGAGCCATAGAAGAAATTACACAACTGTTTTCACAGCGTTGCGATGACTAAACTGACCTTCATTTGTAAAATCTGTGGAGTGTCCCTTTTAAAACACACCAATAAGCCACAATGTCCTGTCACAATGTGTTTTAATCCGCCACTGAAAATAGTCCCCAACAAATGCACAATTTACTATTTTCCTGCTTGAGTTAACGCTCGACCAGAATTAAAGTGCCCAGCTTTTGGGTAGTTATTCCGTTGTAAGTATGTACTCGTGACCCATTTAAAAAAAAGAAGAAAAAAAAAGATTTGCATTTCCAGTAGGAACAATTTTGCTCGGGATTGGAGGAGTCTGAAAGTATCGATGCATATTGATTTTGGTCTTTTCATGGGATGTGATGACAACAAGAAAAAAAATGGAGCATCAACAGCCTTATCTTTTAAAATTTAAAATAGTATATAAAGTGGTGACAAATATCTGAACCAGTTACACTGAAATGCTCCATGCATTGTAATGCATCAGTTACAAGTATCCAATTTCATAGTAAACACAGAGACTAAGACATTTTATCTTTTAAAAATGAATACTTAACATTTGATTGTTTTTGTTAATAATACTTTTACTAAAGTAGGCAGGATCTTTTCTTGGGATTTTACATTATGGTATTGCTATTTTTATTCAAGTAAAGGATCGTCCACTAGTGTTTATGCATAGCTTCAGTATATACATGTACTTGCTGAATGTCCAGCTGGTGGACACTATTCTCTCTAAATACTCTAGCTTATGTCTGAAGCCTCTCAGAGAAACACCTCATCTCACTCTCTCTCTTTTCCTTTCTGCCACAGTCACAGTCTCTCTCTTCACAGTCCCTCTTTTATTCTCAATTTTCTGCTGGAAACTTTTGGCTTATCTACAAGAGTCAGCCCCCCAGAGCTCGCTGAATGAAGGGAACAAGTGTCATTCATGTCATTTGTTTGATTCATTAATGTGCAGGAGGAGACGTTCACAGGCAGAGTCACGACTTACAGCGGTGTTGCACAGCTGTATGTGGGCCAGCACAGCTCAACAAAACAAATAGCCTATTTCACAAATAATCACCACTCCTGTTTGACTGAATTGGGCAGGTTTTCTGAACACATCTTTTTACATGCTTCATCTACACACCAGTTCCCTCTCACACTCCCTGCCTCCATTTTCCCTCTACACTGGTGCTTTTGCATCTGTTTCTAAATGTTTTATCTCTAGCCCTCCATCTGTCCATCACACTCTCCCTGCTTTTTCTCCATCTGTCTGTGGATCTTTTTATTTATTTCACACTCCCTCTCTCTCCCTCTCTCAATCCCTACTTCCCAGAGCTGTGGAAGTAAGGGTCTGTGTTTTGAGGGAATCGTCCGTGCACCACGACTAGGAATGGGACGATGAAAATCCCAAGGACCAACACAGAGGCTCTGCCAATTACTGTGTCCATACATGTTTGTGTGTGACAATGAGGGATGGAGTGGCAGAGAAGGAAAGCAGATGAAGGCTGAGTCTCTGTGTGACTGTGGCTAAAGCCTTAGCCAGTGTCTGCATATACACAAGGTCATGCGCCGCATGTGTTGCAGTGCATGTTCCACATCACAAAGACAGCATCCAGGACTCTAATCATTAAAGATCATGAGCTGGAGGACGAGAGACTGAGAGAGAAGCAAAATGAGTGGGCAGAGGAGACGTGTGCCTCTGCTCTCTATGTTTTGACAACTCAGTTCTTTCGCAGAAACTGAAACCTTTTGTGTTCTGGATTACTCACTGTAGCGTTTGCTTGCAGAGTCTGAATGTGGACATGGAGCAGGTGTGTTGGTGCGCGTCCGCTATACTCACTTACACTACGTGTGCACGCTTCCACTTCTCACGTGGCGTGGCCCCCCTCTGGTGGGTATTTAACAAATGGCTGTTCATTGGTACTTACTTACTCATTGACGCTTTCTCTGGGCCCCCCCTCATCAACACTTGCCTGTTGACGTGAGCCGTGTAACAATCCTCCCTGTTTCCATGACAACCACCTGCTGCTGTCCTCCCCTCATCTGTCTCTCCCTCCCTCCCTCCATCCACTCCCTCTCTCTTTCTCCCCCTTTTCTCACTCTCAGTTGTCTCCCCTCTCTCCACACACTGTTGGTATTTCAAGGTCAAATAGTGAGATAGAGACAGCGATAGCGGTGGAAAGTGGGGAAAAGAGAGCGATAACAATGGGAGAGAAAACAAACAGAGGAAGGCTGGAGGACAAAAATCCCCCAGACGTTGTTATTGGTAGCCCCTTAGACCTCAGACAGTTGCCTTATTCAACCTATCTTGGCTCAGCATCCTCCCCGCACTTATCATTACCTCATTTCGTGTCAACCTTGAGCCAAAATGGCCGACAACAGGTTGCATTCTGCCTTAGCTGGGGGTTCCTGTTGTGGCAAGCCTTATCTTCCCTGCTTCTTGAGCTGAAAACAAGGCAAGAGCGGTGCAGCAGACCAGAACGTGTTTGTGCTCGATAAAGCTGAGCATTGGACGAGCCACATTAAGCGGCAACCGACCGAAATGCTCCCCGCTCAATGGCTTGAGACGACACATTAAATTAGCCCACTGCCATGTCATATTTTTTGCAAGAGCATTTTGACCTTTTCATGGCGTCTGAATCAACAAGGGAGATCTTTTAAAAAGTAAATAATTGTTTTTTGTTTTCTTCAGATGAATAATGCATGAAATGTTTCCTATTTTTTAGCCTTTTCAATACATTTTTTTTTTTTTTGTCAGCAGCTTCTGTGTGATGTGGGACTTTCCTCAGTGTCAGTGTCTGGGACAGCCCAGTGTGGTAGCATGTTACGTTAATTGCCACAGAGGTAAGGTTGGAGCAGTGACCTTGCTAGCCCCAGGGAGAAGATGAAGCTTGACGTATGGATCAGCCAGTCCATTGGAGTCCATGGCTTTCAGTCCCTGTTGACACAAGCAGACACACACAAAAACACATTATGAACTGTCAAAGGTAAACGTCATCATGCCCTCAAACACTTCGTACAACTGACAGGGTCAGAAAAAGATAGAAGATATGACGGACGCGTTCTACTGTAGTTACATCTCAATAGCGCTCCTGGGCGTGTCCTTCCATGCCACTATTTTCTACCATCCTTGACTCCTTTATGTTGTCCTCAAGGGAAATGTTCAGTGAGATTTACATAATTAACATCATGTGTCAGTACACATGTAATACAAGGCTTGTGTCCTTGCACGATGGCCAAACCAAAATGAGTCTGCTACAGCAACAAAGTAACATTATCCAACATTTCACATAGCCATGAGATGATTTAGTCTTGAATTGACAAGCTGCAGAGGGTGTGTGGCAAACACGCTACTTTAAAAAGGTTGAGAAAAAGCAGTCTGACGTCTTGTGTAAACGCCTTACAGGAGAATTGTTTTCATTGGGACTTCAAGAAGGATTATGCAACCAGACAGAAGTCTGTTTATGTGGAGAAGATATTACAATTGTGTGTACCTTTGCCTTGTGAACAGTACAATGAAGACAGTTGTTCTCCTGATCAAATAGCAGGGTGAACTCCAACGTTCCCAGGTAGGCTGAAAACAACACAAACCACGGCAATTACTGCCAGTAAAGGGACAGAAATGCTCAGTCTCACACACGCAAACACACACTTACTCAAAAGCTCTGAGTCATATTTGTAGCAGATGGCCTCTAAAAAAACATGATGCTGCCTAATATGAATTGATCTGTCTTGTTTGATTACGGTTTGGGAATGAGCAGAAACTTTGCAGGCTGAGTCCAACTATTGCAACAATTTCTAATAAATCATTGGAGAAGCTGTGTCACATAAAGTGGGAGTGACTCTTGGAAAAATGCTCAACTTCACAATTACTCTGAAAGCATATGTTGTGCTTCACAGTCAAAAACATGAACTCAGTTTGAATAAAAAAAAAAATAAATGACTCCTCTCTAAAGTTTAAGAATTGGAGGCGTTTGTTTTTCTTCTGCATCGTCTTGTAATTTTCACATGAATAAACATAAACACACAATATTGAACACAACGTTCTTGCCACTGAGCTTTGTTCACCCTCATCAGAACTCACTGTCTTCATCGTCAGAGTCGACCGCCTCCTCCCTGTCTCCATCGTTGTCCCCCCTTCTCTCCCCATCCTTGTATCCTCCACCCGTCTCCCCGTTGAAAGTCTCCTCTTTTAGGATCTTCTTCTCCCTCGGAGGCGGTGGCGTGCAGGGGTAGTCGTGGAAACGCGGGAAGAAGTCTGAGATCTGTGGGATGGGGAGGATGGGGCCCGGGCACACGTTGATGGCAAAGTGCTCCTGCATAGAGATCTTGACCGGTGAGGGAGGGGGCGGACCGGTGGAGTGGGGCGTCGCCGAGGGGGAGGTGGCTGATGAGGAAGGAGTGGAAGTGGAGGAAGGGGGGATGGCCAGGTGGGAGGCGGAGGGGGGCGGCGGGGGTTTGGAGACGCTCATGTGGACTGTTGAACGGGACTGTTGGATGAAAACGAAAAAGGAGAAAGAAACGAATAAGGTGAGGAAGACAAAGAGAATAACAGCTGGGATGATAGCAGAGGGAAGGGACCAGAGGCTCAGAACTAAAAGAGAAAAACTAAATAACTGTCATATCATCCACCTCCTCTGAGCGTCCAACTCTCCACTTTCTGCGAGTCTGTACAGCAGCACCAGGGGTCATTTATATCTAAAGCAAGTCAACATTGACAATATGTTCACACATAAAAAAACAAAAAAAAATTCACAGTACATCTAAAACACCTGAAGAAAACTGATGTTTCTATTTCCATCCATTGATGCAAAATCTGATTTCTCAACAGCCAAAATAGAATCTGCCAGAACCTTTGGCACTTCAAGTGTGACTCACACATTGTGTCAGCACACCAAGTCTGTGCTCTGAATTATTATTCAAATGTGGTGCTGTAAAGTATGAACAAGTGATGTCAATTGTGTATCTGCACTTCACTCTAATCCTTCCCTTATCTCTCTCTCTCTCTCTCTCTCTCTCTCTCTCTCTCTCTCTCTCTCT
>NW_022283074.1:0-6240 GCF_004355925.1 Anarrhichthys ocellatus
TTCCGCCAGTGATTGCCCATGACATACACACGAGGACAAACACACACCTGACTGCCTGCATTTGTGTGTGTGCTACAGACAGGATTCATGTATATGTGTGTGTGTGCATCCATGCTTCCGTTTCCTCAGGATAAACAATACCATCCAAGCCTATTATGAATCTGCTGAGCAAACTGACACTGATTGGACACAGCACACACATTCACAAACAAAACACAAGCAAAACTCCGTCTCTCAATTAACTTACACATGCAGGATGACAGGAGTGCGTCAGACTTTTTGGGCCAAGATGGCTACCCTTGACCTCAATCCCTCCATATGGAGAGCACTGTAGGAAGGAGGGGGCGGAGACTCACCGCGCAGCCAACACCTGAGCAGTTACCGCAGCAACAGCAAGTGGAACAGTTGGCTGGCGTCGCCTGGCTGAAATAATGAATTACCTGGAAAAGCCCACTGGGAAGCAAAGACGACTGCTGGCAGTTCACGGGACGATTGGAAGCATCGTCCTCCATATAATAAAGTGGTCATTCAAACTGGTCTGCGGAATAGTGCTAATTACTGGCCAGGGTCAAATTCAGAGAGGAGCACCTACCTGAGCGTTTTGGTGGTCATGTCGGCTGCTGTGATGCCATGGTACATCAGCGTTTCGTTCCACACTGGGTTAAGCGTATTCTTCAGGGTTTTTGTGCGTAGCTTGTTTGCCTGAGGAGACAAAGGAGAAATATGAAAAGAAACTCATGGAAGGGGAAGGATCAAAAGAAGAAAAGAGGAATGAAGAAAGTTTCAAGGGTGAAGAAGCAAACTCGTCAGATCAGAATGAAAGAAAGAGAATAAAAGATCATGAAAAAGGAAGGGGAACGAGTGACACTAAAAGATCAAGAAAGGAGACACAGAAAGAGTGGGGAACCATCATTTATTTCCGTCCCTCATGAAATCGCAGACATCTGCTGCCTACTTTGTAGAGGAGAGTAAGAGGACGCGAGGCTTCCCTCGCCTCACCTGTCTGTCCATCTCCTCCCCAACATGATAGGACAGCCAAACCTCCAAAACAAGCACTGTGTCAATGTACACATTCAGCATGAAATATTTTAGCTTTCCAAGAGAGGAGATGGCCACTAGCCGCTTGATGTGTTAAATGTGTTCCACTCATCAGTGTAATCATTGGGGTTATTTTGAAGATTTTAGAGCGCTCCCTTTGGAGCCATAGAAGAAATTACACAACTGTTTTCACAGCGTTGCGATGACTAAACTGACCTTCATTTGTAAAATCTGTGGAGTGTCCCTTTTAAAACACACCAATAAGCCACAATGTCCTGTCACAATGTGTTTTAATCCGCCACTGAAAATAGTCCCCAACAAATGCACAATTTACTATTTTCCTGCTTGAGTTAACGCTCGACCAGAATTAAAGTGCCCAGCTTTTGGGTAGTTATTCCGTTGTAAGTATGTACTCGTGACCCATTTAAAAAAAAGAAGAAAAAAAAAGATTTGCATTTCCAGTAGGAACAATTTTGCTCGGGATTGGAGGAGTCTGAAAGTATCGATGCATATTGATTTTGGTCTTTTCATGGGATGTGATGACAACAAGAAAAAAAATGGAGCATCAACAGCCTTATCTTTTAAAATTTAAAATAGTATATAAAGTGGTGACAAATATCTGAACCAGTTACACTGAAATGCTCCATGCATTGTAATGCATCAGTTACAAGTATCCAATTTCATAGTAAACACAGAGACTAAGACATTTTATCTTTTAAAAATGAATACTTAACATTTGATTGTTTTTGTTAATAATACTTTTACTAAAGTAGGCAGGATCTTTTCTTGGGATTTTACATTATGGTATTGCTATTTTTATTCAAGTAAAGGATCGTCCACTAGTGTTTATGCATAGCTTCAGTATATACATGTACTTGCTGAATGTCCAGCTGGTGGACACTATTCTCTCTAAATACTCTAGCTTATGTCTGAAGCCTCTCAGAGAAACACCTCATCTCACTCTCTCTCTTTTCCTTTCTGCCACAGTCACAGTCTCTCTCTTCACAGTCCCTCTTTTATTCTCAATTTTCTGCTGGAAACTTTTGGCTTATCTACAAGAGTCAGCCCCCCAGAGCTCGCTGAATGAAGGGAACAAGTGTCATTCATGTCATTTGTTTGATTCATTAATGTGCAGGAGGAGACGTTCACAGGCAGAGTCACGACTTACAGCGGTGTTGCACAGCTGTATGTGGGCCAGCACAGCTCAACAAAACAAATAGCCTATTTCACAAATAATCACCACTCCTGTTTGACTGAATTGGGCAGGTTTTCTGAACACATCTTTTTACATGCTTCATCTACACACCAGTTCCCTCTCACACTCCCTGCCTCCATTTTCCCTCTACACTGGTGCTTTTGCATCTGTTTCTAAATGTTTTATCTCTAGCCCTCCATCTGTCCATCACACTCTCCCTGCTTTTTCTCCATCTGTCTGTGGATCTTTTTATTTATTTCACACTCCCTCTCTCTCCCTCTCTCAATCCCTACTTCCCAGAGCTGTGGAAGTAAGGGTCTGTGTTTTGAGGGAATCGTCCGTGCACCACGACTAGGAATGGGACGATGAAAATCCCAAGGACCAACACAGAGGCTCTGCCAATTACTGTGTCCATACATGTTTGTGTGTGACAATGAGGGATGGAGTGGCAGAGAAGGAAAGCAGATGAAGGCTGAGTCTCTGTGTGACTGTGGCTAAAGCCTTAGCCAGTGTCTGCATATACACAAGGTCATGCGCCGCATGTGTTGCAGTGCATGTTCCACATCACAAAGACAGCATCCAGGACTCTAATCATTAAAGATCATGAGCTGGAGGACGAGAGACTGAGAGAGAAGCAAAATGAGTGGGCAGAGGAGACGTGTGCCTCTGCTCTCTATGTTTTGACAACTCAGTTCTTTCGCAGAAACTGAAACCTTTTGTGTTCTGGATTACTCACTGTAGCGTTTGCTTGCAGAGTCTGAATGTGGACATGGAGCAGGTGTGTTGGTGCGCGTCCGCTATACTCACTTACACTACGTGTGCACGCTTCCACTTCTCACGTGGCGTGGCCCCCCTCTGGTGGGTATTTAACAAATGGCTGTTCATTGGTACTTACTTACTCATTGACGCTTTCTCTGGGCCCCCCCTCATCAACACTTGCCTGTTGACGTGAGCCGTGTAACAATCCTCCCTGTTTCCATGACAACCACCTGCTGCTGTCCTCCCCTCATCTGTCTCTCCCTCCCTCCCTCCATCCACTCCCTCTCTCTTTCTCCCCCTTTTCTCACTCTCAGTTGTCTCCCCTCTCTCCACACACTGTTGGTATTTCAAGGTCAAATAGTGAGATAGAGACAGCGATAGCGGTGGAAAGTGGGGAAAAGAGAGCGATAACAATGGGAGAGAAAACAAACAGAGGAAGGCTGGAGGACAAAAATCCCCCAGACGTTGTTATTGGTAGCCCCTTAGACCTCAGACAGTTGCCTTATTCAACCTATCTTGGCTCAGCATCCTCCCCGCACTTATCATTACCTCATTTCGTGTCAACCTTGAGCCAAAATGGCCGACAACAGGTTGCATTCTGCCTTAGCTGGGGGTTCCTGTTGTGGCAAGCCTTATCTTCCCTGCTTCTTGAGCTGAAAACAAGGCAAGAGCGGTGCAGCAGACCAGAACGTGTTTGTGCTCGATAAAGCTGAGCATTGGACGAGCCACATTAAGCGGCAACCGACCGAAATGCTCCCCGCTCAATGGCTTGAGACGACACATTAAATTAGCCCACTGCCATGTCATATTTTTTGCAAGAGCATTTTGACCTTTTCATGGCGTCTGAATCAACAAGGGAGATCTTTTAAAAAGTAAATAATTGTTTTTTGTTTTCTTCAGATGAATAATGCATGAAATGTTTCCTATTTTTTAGCCTTTTCAATACATTTTTTTTTTTTTTGTCAGCAGCTTCTGTGTGATGTGGGACTTTCCTCAGTGTCAGTGTCTGGGACAGCCCAGTGTGGTAGCATGTTACGTTAATTGCCACAGAGGTAAGGTTGGAGCAGTGACCTTGCTAGCCCCAGGGAGAAGATGAAGCTTGACGTATGGATCAGCCAGTCCATTGGAGTCCATGGCTTTCAGTCCCTGTTGACACAAGCAGACACACACAAAAACACATTATGAACTGTCAAAGGTAAACGTCATCATGCCCTCAAACACTTCGTACAACTGACAGGGTCAGAAAAAGATAGAAGATATGACGGACGCGTTCTACTGTAGTTACATCTCAATAGCGCTCCTGGGCGTGTCCTTCCATGCCACTATTTTCTACCATCCTTGACTCCTTTATGTTGTCCTCAAGGGAAATGTTCAGTGAGATTTACATAATTAACATCATGTGTCAGTACACATGTAATACAAGGCTTGTGTCCTTGCACGATGGCCAAACCAAAATGAGTCTGCTACAGCAACAAAGTAACATTATCCAACATTTCACATAGCCATGAGATGATTTAGTCTTGAATTGACAAGCTGCAGAGGGTGTGTGGCAAACACGCTACTTTAAAAAGGTTGAGAAAAAGCAGTCTGACGTCTTGTGTAAACGCCTTACAGGAGAATTGTTTTCATTGGGACTTCAAGAAGGATTATGCAACCAGACAGAAGTCTGTTTATGTGGAGAAGATATTACAATTGTGTGTACCTTTGCCTTGTGAACAGTACAATGAAGACAGTTGTTCTCCTGATCAAATAGCAGGGTGAACTCCAACGTTCCCAGGTAGGCTGAAAACAACACAAACCACGGCAATTACTGCCAGTAAAGGGACAGAAATGCTCAGTCTCACACACGCAAACACACACTTACTCAAAAGCTCTGAGTCATATTTGTAGCAGATGGCCTCTAAAAAAACATGATGCTGCCTAATATGAATTGATCTGTCTTGTTTGATTACGGTTTGGGAATGAGCAGAAACTTTGCAGGCTGAGTCCAACTATTGCAACAATTTCTAATAAATCATTGGAGAAGCTGTGTCACATAAAGTGGGAGTGACTCTTGGAAAAATGCTCAACTTCACAATTACTCTGAAAGCATATGTTGTGCTTCACAGTCAAAAACATGAACTCAGTTTGAATAAAAAAAAAAATAAATGACTCCTCTCTAAAGTTTAAGAATTGGAGGCGTTTGTTTTTCTTCTGCATCGTCTTGTAATTTTCACATGAATAAACATAAACACACAATATTGAACACAACGTTCTTGCCACTGAGCTTTGTTCACCCTCATCAGAACTCACTGTCTTCATCGTCAGAGTCGACCGCCTCCTCCCTGTCTCCATCGTTGTCCCCCCTTCTCTCCCCATCCTTGTATCCTCCACCCGTCTCCCCGTTGAAAGTCTCCTCTTTTAGGATCTTCTTCTCCCTCGGAGGCGGTGGCGTGCAGGGGTAGTCGTGGAAACGCGGGAAGAAGTCTGAGATCTGTGGGATGGGGAGGATGGGGCCCGGGCACACGTTGATGGCAAAGTGCTCCTGCATAGAGATCTTGACCGGTGAGGGAGGGGGCGGACCGGTGGAGTGGGGCGTCGCCGAGGGGGAGGTGGCTGATGAGGAAGGAGTGGAAGTGGAGGAAGGGGGGATGGCCAGGTGGGAGGCGGAGGGGGGCGGCGGGGGTTTGGAGACGCTCATGTGGACTGTTGAACGGGACTGTTGGATGAAAACGAAAAAGGAGAAAGAAACGAATAAGGTGAGGAAGACAAAGAGAATAACAGCTGGGATGATAGCAGAGGGAAGGGACCAGAGGCTCAGAACTAAAAGAGAAAAACTAAATAACTGTCATATCATCCACCTCCTCTGAGCGTCCAACTCTCCACTTTCTGCGAGTCTGTACAGCAGCACCAGGGGTCATTTATATCTAAAGCAAGTCAACATTGACAATATGTTCACACATAAAAAAACAAAAAAAAATTCACAGTACATCTAAAACACCTGAAGAAAACTGATGTTTCTATTTCCATCCATTGATGCAAAATCTGATTTCTCAACAGCCAAAATAGAATCTGCCAGAACCTTTGGCACTTCAAGTGTGACTCACACATTGTGTCAGCACACCAAGTCTGTGCTCTGAATTATTATTCAAATGTGGTGCTGTAAAGTATGAACAAGTGATGTCAATTGTGTATCTGCACTTCACTCTAATCCTTCCCTTATCTCTCTCTCTCTCTCTCTCTCTCTCTCTCTCTCTCTCTCTCTCTCT
>NW_022283075.1:0-6319 GCF_004355925.1 Anarrhichthys ocellatus
TGTGTGTGTGTATTTATATATTTTTTTTTATTTTTTATTTTTTATTATTGTTTCTTTATTGGAGACTCAGTTGTTACACACTTTCTTTAAACAATAAACGTCTTTATATGAATTAGTCGTGAGCCAGAACACAGAAGTTTGACTGAACTCAGACCACTGGTGGTATATAACAAAGTACATTTACTCAAGTAAAGTACAAGTACCTCAAAACTCTACTTGAGTATTTCTATTTCCTGCTACTTTCTTATTCTCCTCAAAGGTAGATGTTGTACTTGTTACTGCTCTATGTTTATCTGACAGCTTTGTTTACTTTACAGATTATTAAAACTAATACATGATGATGTATTATTATAGATTAACAGTCTTTTAAATGAACACATTAATGCATCAATATGTATCATTTATTCTCATACTTTTACACTATTACTTATGTAACAATTTGAATGCATGACTTGTACCATAGTATTACTGCATTGTAGTACTAGTACTGAAGTACAAACATCCGAGTGCTTCTGTTCTTCCTTCAGGTGAAACATCTGGAGGTGAGCTGCTCGTCGATGGCTGAAGACATCTGCAGGAAGAGCTCCATCATCGAGACCTACGTGATGGACAGCCGCATAGGTGACCTTCTCTCCTCTCCTCTCCTCTTGTCTCCTTATCTCCTCCCCTGTCTTCCCACTTGTCTTAGCATGCTAACAGGCTAACTAAGATGGTGGACAGAGTTTTAAAGTGAATGAACCTGCTTCATCAACAGTGAAAGTTTTTTTTATTGATACTCGTATAGCTGCTGATTCCTCACCCTTGTCTCCTTGTGTCCTCGTCTCCTCAGATGTGTCGGGCAGTGCCGTCGGAGGTCACGGAGGCTCTCAGGGGGAGAGAGGAGGTCTGGGTTCAGTCCTCAGAGATCTGGTGAAACCGGGAGACGAGAATCTGAGAGAGATGAACAAGAAGCTGCAGAACATGTTGGAGGAGCAGCTGACCAAGAACATGCACCTGCAGAAGGTGAGACACACGCGCAGACACACACACACACACACACACACGAACACACACACATTAATTAATGTGCTCATAATGAACATTAGAGCCTTATTGATGATAAAACTGCTGTCTCTGTGTAGGACCTGGAGGTTCTGTCCCAGGAATTAGTCCGTCTCAGTAAAGAAAGCAGCTCTGGTGGCGGTGCAACTGGGTCGGGATAAGGCTAACACCTGGAGCCAACATTTCATCCTTTTCCTATTCCCTGCGACTAACTTCTGGAGCCTTTATGATTTCCCTCATCTCAGTCCGCCTGCTGGGTTACGACTAAATGCTGGAACCTGTTGATTCTCAATGAAGAGAAGAAACTAAGTTTTAAAGGTGTAGAAGAAGAAACTTGAGACCAGTAGGAATGGAAAAGTTGGGCTCAACTCATTTATGTTGCTATTGAATGTACTGTAATTAGACTGAACCACTCAGTTCCTCTGAGTCCTGGCTACAACCTGGAAAACATACATCGTAATGGACTTCTGATTTCTGTTGTAACCGGCTGTAAATCTTTGTGTCTGGAGGTGATTTCAGAAAACACCTTTAAGTCTCTGATGTCTGTCTGTTGGGATCTGGCTATGTCCTGGAGCACACATGCCTGCTATCTGAATGAATGTTATTTTATTGTTTTCTTTGTGCAGTAACTCTGTTGTGATCTGGCTATTTCCTGGGCTCTTAAACCACGGGGTCTGTCTGTGACCTGGACCAACAGAGACGGTGTAACCGTGTAGCAAAGTCTCCTTATTAATTTCCCCGAGCTTTCAGCCACATCTCATGAGCTTCAGTTCTTATCAGGTGTCACATGACACGTTGCTGAAAGTCAGTGGAGCTTTTTTGTTGAGAAGTTTTTCTGTCGTTCCAAAAGTTCAGTCGTGTTTCTGAAGACGTTCGTTAGAAGTTAAACGGAAACGAGTGTTCATTCACGTTTTGTTTTTGTCGATTTAGTAAAAAATTTGCGAAACTTTTCGGTATAAACCTGGAAAGTGAGAACAGGAGACATGAATGTTATTTTACTAGAGAAACAAAAAGCTTCACATCCTTCAGCTTCTGTTCCAACAGAACTGATCCGAGGTTTGAAACATCTCTGATGTTAAAAAACGATGCAGCTACTCGTTGCTTTAAAGAAGATACCAGAATCAAGAACAAAGACTTGACCTCGCTACATCGTTAACAAGCTAACGAGCTACATCGAGCTCATGTCATCAGGGTGTTTGTGGGCCGTGGCTATGTCATGGAGTGCAAACACACGTACGGTTATGATGCTGAACTATTCTGCATCCCTTCTTTTGTTTATAACTTTTCAAACACTCCTGCGTCTCCTCAAACTGTGACGGGGATGTCAAATGGTTCAGACTATTTGCTGGATAGGAACGACTGTCATAGTCATTATCTCTATATTATATTCAGGGCTCATTATTTTGGGTTTTTTTATCGGAAGAAAATTTCTAATTATTTGAAAATGATTCACTGCTTTTAGATTTATTTTCTTCTTTTGGAGTAATGATTTATTTTTACACCGTCGTGTGTTTGACGGTTCATTTAGTTCAGCTTGGGATGCAAAATGGCTCAAATAATCCTAAAATGGTGTCTTTTGTTTCTTTTCTTTTTTTTTCTATAATCCAGCTTTTGATCTCTAGGGACGTGTCTATGTCTTGGATCACATGAACTGTGATTTGTGTTGCACTATTGGATTTTTTTTGTGACTTATTTCCATCCCACCAAAATGGTGCAGAAAAAAACAAAACGAGTAAAACTGTCATCTTTGATCTTTGGATGCTATTGACTCAAATTTTTTTTATCTTGGGCTGTGTCTACTTCCTGCTTGAAACATGTATTTTTTGGACCGTCTTTAAATCTGTTTGCTCAGATTCGTTAAAAAAAAGAAAAAATGATGAAGTTTAAGTTTTTGACAGGAAGTGAAAGATGAACACATCCGTTGGATATCTTGTCGGCTACGTGGGCCCTGACTATGTCCTGGACTGAACCTCTGGTCCCGGGCTCTGACTACATCCTGGACATGACGCTTGTAACTGCTTGTACAATACTTTTTCTTCGTTTGATGTTAAGACTTTAAATGTCGTGAGAAGAACTCGACGTGTCGACGGTGCAGCTTTTGTCTTTTTTCTTTTTTCAACTTAATGACATCATTACGTATTTAAACAGGAAATGTCAAAAATAACAAGAAGCTCATCTTAAAGACAAATCGTCACAAAGTCGGTCGAGCTGCACTGAAAACAAATTGCAGTCTTCTCTCGGGATCAGTCTATGTGCTGGACAGCGACTTTGCCCGTTGCTTTTGCTTTTGTTTGTAATGTTTAAATCTGTATATATATATATATATATATGTTCACGCTGTGATATGACTTCTAACTGTATGAAGAATCAACTGATCTATTTATGAGACTGATGATGATGATCATGACGCTAATTATTGTAACATCAAAATATAAAGTATTGTCTGGAGACGACGATGACGACGTGTCTGCTTTTCTCTGCTCATGCAAAAATCAACGTTCAGCTGAGATTCAATAAATGTTAATGTTTATCTTTTTATTAACTTTTGAACTATTCATATTTTAAGTGATTGACAGGCGAACAAAGACTTTACGTTTTATTTTAGATTTTTATTTCTAACGTCTTTCTGATGGATTTATGTGAAACAACCTTTAACTTCTAAACTAATGTTTCTGATTATCACAAAAGGTTTGTACATTTTTAGACACCTTAAATTGACAAAATGAGACTTTTGTGCTGAGAAAAAGATTTAAAAGCTTAAAGTCCACAGAAATGCACCAGATTCTGGGGGTCTGTCTACATCCTGGACTACATGTCTGAAGAGAAGTGTCTGGTGTTAATCTATGAAATTAGAACTCGTAAAATCTGCTCAACATTGAGTGAAGTTTGGTTCTTTAGTGATGAAATATCTCTGACTCCTGCTGACCCCCCCCCCCCCTTCCCTCCATCCTTCCCACAATTAGAGATGGAGGTCGAGGTTCGGGGAGACGCTGCCTCGCTCGTTGCTAATTAGCTGTCGAGTACTTCCTGTCCCGCAGAGAGACAGACGGGTTAGAGAGGTGACGGGGTCCGCCTTAACGAGATAGCGTCTGATTGGCCGAGCAGAGGGTTAATTGAAGGGGAGGAAGTTGTAGATTACAAACGTGGTTTTAATTAAAATGAAAGTTCAGAGAGAGACGGGCTGTTCCTGTCTGTCTGTCTCCACCTGTCTGTGTCTAAAGTAATGCAAAAAGAAACTAGTATAACATGTATTGATTGACATAAACACGAATAGATAATGGAAATGATTTGATGTTTTTATAACTTATATTAATAAAATAAATGAACAAATTAAATAAACTTAATTCAACTTATTTCTAGTTGTCTGGCTTCTGAACTGATGTTCACTCTTCATGAAGCGAGGCGGCCGTGGCTCAATGGGGGTCGTCCGGCAAACGCAAGGTCGGCGGTTCGATCCTTGGCTGCTACATGTCCTGTGCCGAAGTGTCCCTGAGCAAGACACTGAACCACACACACACACAGTATGTATCTGGGCTCACATGACTGGTTGAAGGAACACGTTTCATCTTGAACTGATATCTGATCATCTGGTTCAACGTCTCGTTCAGCATCAGGAGACTAAAGCAGCCCCCCCCCCACACACACACTCCCCCCACTCCTACATACAGCAGGAGACAGACACAGATACTTTGTAGCTGTTTAGTATGTTTTTGTCTTCAGTTTGTGTCTCTTTGAAGTTGTTTTATGTTTTATTCGTCTATTTGTAGTTTTATGTTTATTTGTAGTCTATTTGTAGTTTTATGTGTCTTTGTAGTCTGTTTGTGTCTCTTTGTAATTGTATGTGTCTTTGTAGTCTATTTGTGTCTCTGTAGTTTTGTGTCTTTGTAGTCTATTTGTGTCTCTTTGTAGTCTATTTGTGTCTCTTAGTAGTTTTATGTATCTTTGCAGTCTATTTGTGTCTCTTTGTAATTGTATGTGTCTTTGTAGTCTATTTGTGTCTCTTTGTAGTTATGTGTCTTTGTAGTCTATTTGTGTCTCTTTGTAGTTATGTGTCTTTGTAGTCTATTTGTGTCTCTTTGTAGTTTTATGTTTATCTTTCTGGTCATTGTGAGCCTCTTCCTGGTTGGTTCGTGTCTCTTTAAGAGACATTTTACAGGTGAAGGATTATTGGAACTTAAAGATCTAGTTGAGTTACAGACTTTGATTTATGTACGAGTGATACCAGAAAATATACAGAATTTGTTTTTAGTTCAGAGGAAAATCTCATGTTAACCACGACTTTATTTTAGTATTATTTCATATTTCAGTGGCGTCGAACAGTAATTCTCTCCAGAATGATTTCAAACGTATCGTTCAGTAAAATGTATAAAGAAAGAAGAACAAGACGCATGGTGAATTCTTCTTCTTCTCATGTTATTGTCAGTTTTGGTTGTTAAGTAACTGTAATCTGTTTCTGTTGTTTATTTATGTTGTCAGTTTCATAAGATGTTTCCTCTCTACTACTACTAACAGTACATAAGTGAAGTACTTCAGTTAATGAAGTTTTAGAACGATTTGCCTCTTTCTTTAAATCGGGGAAACGGCGCCTCCCTCGGTAGTCACTGGCAGTGAACATGTGGAGTCTGTGGTGGAAAAGAGGTACTGCACCCGGACGAGTCCACTGCACACACAGCAGGTGAAGCTTGTGACCTTTGATTAGAAACCACGAGGAACCAGTCAGGTGAGTTCAGTCACTGAACTGGAACCGTGAGTCAGATACGTCCGTCCGTCCGTCCGTCAGGTGGGACTGGCCCAGTAGAAACCTGGTCTGTGTTCTGCTTTATCAGACCGTATTGACACACAGCAACATGATCATGTGTGTGTGTCTCACCTGTCCATCTACCTGTACTGTCTGTCTGTCCATCAACATGATCCTGTCTGCTGTACAGAAACCAGACCCGTCTGTCTGTGAGTGGGTGAGACATCAGAAGATGAGATTCATGTTTCACTTTGAATCCTTCAGCTCGTCTGGTTTCTACGAAACAAACTACAAACTACAATAATGTCTTCACAAGTATCTTATTAGATGTATTCATGTAATAAAGTAACGTTTGTATTGTACTACATCTCAGAGGTACATGTTGTACTTTATACTGTACTACATCTCAGAGGTACATATTGTACTTTATACTGTACTACATCTCAGAGGTACATGTTGTACTTTATACTGTACTACATCTCAGAGGTACATATTGTACTTTATACTGTACTACATCTCAGAGGTACATATTGTACTTTA
>NW_022283076.1:0-6238 GCF_004355925.1 Anarrhichthys ocellatus
TGTGTGTGTGTGTGTGTGTGTGTGTGTGTGTGTGTGTGTGTGTGTGTGTCTGCTTTTGCCTAAAACACACAAATGTTCGTAAAAAGAAAAACAACCTTTTTGATTATTTTTTTTCACCATAAGTTCATAAAAACTCAAATCACCTCAGGCTGTGATGTCAGAGGGAGACTGGTATCATCATGTTTGCTTTTTAAAACCTCTTAAGCTCGGGCCCTATTTGTAGGCCTCTGCTCGAAAATAGCATACCATACTAAAGTGACCATAGTTCTGTAACTACAAGGTCTATTTTAATAATTTTTGTTGCTATAATCAGATCACAACAGTTGTGAGATTGTTCAGACTAGCTAGCAGCTAGTTAGCTGTTCTTAGTTTGTGGAGCTTCTCGACTCCCAAAACGTTGGAACAAATAATCGATTCACCATCAATTCAACTGACAATATATTAAATCTACAGTTGATTTATGTCTCAAACGTTCTCATCAGTGAATTTAGTGATGAAACAGAACAAAGATTGTAAAATAAACTTGATGTTTTTGGACATTGTAGTTGTGGCCATAGACTGTGTCGTTCCAGCGCTTTGCATTGTGGGATACAGAAGGAGAGGTACACTGGAGATTCTTTCTGACTCAGTAAAACATCAGGTATTTCTGTCAGACTGTAGATTTAGCTTTTGTTAGCATGCTACATGCTACACGTTGGTCACATCAGTACAAACTGCTGGTATAGTACGAGGTTTCAAATACAGCCGCTGTCAAACACAACAGACTGACTTGATCCATGTGAAGCCTGAGATCAGTTCAGATCAACTTTACAAGTCATTTCTACAGAACTAGACTGGATTTAGTCCTGAACATCACAGACAGTATGGACAGATTACAAACACCAAGAACTCTTGAATGGACATTTGGACACGTGAGTATTGTGTTGAGAAAGACCTGAACCAATATGAACCGGTCCTTTAAGAACATGTGTTTTTTGTTGCAACCTAAAGGTTCAGAAAATGAGACAAAACATGGAAACAGAACCACAGTTAGACCTGCTGTCAACAAGTGTCATGATGATGTCATTCACTATCATCACTTGTTGAAGAGCCACTTCCACTATGACTGGTCTCAGCTGACATCTTTTTCTAGTAATTACAACAGAGACTTATGTTCTGAAAGCCTGCTCTGTGGAGACGTTTGGGCCTGTGTAGGCTGCTGCTTATTACTCTGAGCTCTGCTTTAATCTCACCACAGCAGCTGTGTGGTTGTCTCTGTAGCAGCCTCATCAGCTTCTGATACCATGAAGATCACCACAGTTCACAACTTCACCTTTATTCAGCTTTGCATTCAAGTCTTTCTCTCTCTGTTTACACAGTTTGTATCTGCTGTCATCAGATCTTCATCCTCCTCCTTCATCTCCCTCACACACTCTACAGCCTCATCAGGACTGACATCACCTTCACTGACTGATGGACCACAGTGAGAGTCTGTGGAAGCTAAAAACTCTCCTGTCAATCACTTCATTTTTTATTTATTTTTTTTTTTTTTAAACTTAATTTCTCTACTTTCTGTTACTCTGACAATTATTCAGCTTTTGTTTTCAGAAACCTTACAGTCAGTGAACTGACCTCAGAGTCTCCAGTCGACAGTGTGGACTCTCCAGTCCAGCAGACAGCAGCTTCACATCTGAATCCTTCAGGCTGTTATTACTCAGGTCCAGCTCTCTCAGAGGGGAGGGGTTGGACTTCAGAGCTGAGGCCACAACTTCACAGTCAGTCTCTGAGAGTCCACAGGCAGTAAGTCTGTCATAACACAAATATTACAAAATATTATTATGAAAGAGGACACTTGATATTTACTTCCTGCTTTGATGAACATTGTCTCTTCACATCAGTGGTTCAGCTGATCTTATCTCACTGTTTCACATGAAACAATAACTCTCATTCCTGCAGACTCTTCATCTTTTGTTGAGGGATCCAGCTAAAATGTCTTAGACACACCTCATCCAAACCTTCCTCTCTGTCCATTTCCTCAAAGAATGAATTAATTAACTGACTTATCAAATGAGAGATTAAACAAATAGATAGAAACATAGTGAAACTGTGATAGTGCTGTGTACTGCAGCTGAACTCTGATACTATCTCACACCTCTACCTCCAGCAGAGCGAGAGCAGGAAGTGAGGCCCTAAAGCTCAGCCATGAAGCCTTCTGTTGTTTCATGATGATAACCTTTAAGAGATTTCATTTATCAATATGTAATCTTACGTGCTTCTGCACTCACTGAACAGTAAAGATGAGTAAATCAGATAATCTTGGTTTAATGGACTCCTGATCAGAGTCAGAATAAGAAACAGATGATGCAACAATGGAAACTGTTAAAGAGACTTCCTGACTGATGTTCCACTCAGGAAGACCAGACAGGAACCTTCAGGGGGGCCGAGAACTAAATGTTAACTTGAACAAGTCTGTCATTAGTGTACTACTGTGTTCTTTCACTTCGTGTTACTCGTAGGAGTTTGATTTCCGGATCATTTGTGTTTATTCGCGTCCCTCTGGCTCGACGCCCCGGAGAGGAGGAGGGGCTTCCTCTGAGTAGACAACGTTTCATCAATCACGGCAGAAATAACTGCTATCGCTGCTTAGTACTTGTTGTGGAAGTCCAAGATATCCGGGGAAACTAAACTCTCTCATGTCTGGATTCATAACATCATCTGGAGGTTCACTGTATCTAACAAAAGACACGTCAGCTGGTTTACTACAGATGTATGAGCTCAAAATAAACTATTCTACTGAGATTTAATTGCAATAACTGGATAGAAATGATGCTGACATAACAACATAATGATGCAGATTTGTAAAAAGTCTGAATTCATCGTTTGTTTGACCACAAGACAACAAGTAAACACTTTTAAAATACTTGTTTTCTGAATGGAGTCTGGTTCTATCAGTGCTAGGCTATGCTAACGTTGTAGCCGCTCCATCAACACTCAACATAACGTCATCGAGGTTTAAATACACCAGCGTAGTTATTGTTTGTACCATGTGGTTTATACACAAACATTTATACACACAGTTTCTAGTCTCTGTACTAATATGAGGTATATTATATATATAACATGTATTATAGAGCGCTGGGTGAACACACACGGATACAATATGTTTATCCTCCATTTATGATTCAACGTCAGTGATGACAGGAGAATCTCAACGCTGAAACGCTTTAAAGACACAGCGTCACACGAAAGTTCAAATATTTTAACTCGAGGCGAATTCCGTGTATTTTCGTGTTATTAGCATCATACATTTACTTCATCCTCATCTTTGCATTGACTTTGTATGTAATCTCATAGAGCATAAAGTTGCTTCACGTTTGGTGTGCTTATTGTGTACTTAATGTTCTAATATAAACTTTATTAACTTTAGGACATCTTCATAAAGTTAATCACATCTGGACTTACTGAGCCTTTCTGCAGTTCCTCACAGCTAGAATCAGTCTCCGTCGTCCGTCCTCTGATGTCTTGTACTTCTTCAGGTCCAACTCATCCAGAACCTCCTCTGACATCTGCAGCATGTAGGCCAGAGCTGAGCAGTGGATCATTAAGAGTCTCTTCTTTGACTTCAGGAACTCTTGGTAATTCTGCTTTTTCCTCTTTGTCTGGACCAGCAGGAAGTGTGAGTACATGTCAGTCAGCTCTCCTCTCTGGTCTGTAGTCCACATGTGGTCCAGAACTGTAGCAGTGATCCAGCAGAAGACTGGGATTAGGCACATGATGTGGAGGCTCCTGGATGTCTTGATGTGTGAGATGATTCTGCTGGACAGCTCTTCATCACTGAACCTCCTCCTGAAGTACTCGTCCTTCTGTGGGTCGGTGAAGCCTCGTACTTCTGTTACCCTGTCAACACGTGAAGGAGGGATCTGATTGGCTGCTGCAGGTCTGGAAGTTATCCAGACGAGAGCCGATGGAAGCAGATTCCCCTCGATGAGGTTCGTCAGCAGCACGTTGACCGATGCCTTCTGTGTGACATCAGACACGACCTCATTGTTGAAGAAATCCAATGAAAGTCTGGTTTCATCCAGACCATCAAAGATGAACACAACTTTACAGACAGAGAGCTCCTCTGCTGGGACCTTCTGTAATATTAGATGGAAAACATGGTTCAGCTGGAGAAGACTGTACTGCTCATCTTTGATCAAGTTCAGCTCCCTGAACGAAAGCAGAACCACCAGACTGACATCTTGGTTCTCCAAACCCTCGGCCCAGTCCAGAGTGAACTTCTGCACCGAGAAGGTTTTTCCAACGCCGGCGACGCCGTGAGTCAGAACGACTCTGATGCGTCTCTGTTGGTGAGCTGAGGCTTTAAAGATGTCGTGGCACTTGATCGGAGTGTCATGGAGGGTCTTCTTCTTGGAAGCTGATTCAAGCTGCCTCACCTCATGTTGGGTGTTCACCTCTTCACTCTGTCCCTCTGTGATGTAGAGCTCAGTGTAGATCCACTTCCTGTTTCATCACTTCCTTCAGTCACACGTTCACATCTCTTCTTCAGACTGATCTTATGTTCATCTAAAACCTCCTGCAGACCACCATCTCCTGAAACAGAGAAACCAGAGAGAACATATAAAGTAAAGGTTAGAAAGTCATCTTCACTTCCTGAAGTCAGAAAGAACTTCAAAGTGACTCTTACATTTATTGTTAAGAGTTTTTTATGACTAAAGGAAGTTTGAGGACAAAGCTCTTTTCTCTGTGACTGTGTGTCGTGTTCATGTTTGATTGACAGCAGACTTCATCTAAACAGCTCACTGTGGCAGTTCCTTCCTCCTGGAAGATTTAAAACTGATCCACCAATCAAACACGCCTCAATGTGTTCATGTCCTGTTGTGTTCACCTGTTTTTATGGAACAGCACCACTAACAAACAGCAGCATATCTCACTGACCAATACACTGCATTTTCTGTAGCTACTTCAAAATAAAAGCCTTCTGCTGGTAGAAAACTCTTATTTGAAGCAGGACATGTTGAGTTTTCATCAGCAGTAAGCGAACTCAGCTTTGAGATGAAACAATCCGTAAACAATAGTACCAGTCTGATATCTGAAGGTACAAACGAGGACTCATGAGTGAAAGTAACTTTCAGTTAGAAGCTACAGAAGTAGTGAGACTTTCTCTCTGGTCACCAGCACAGTGTTGATCCAGTCAGCGTAGCTACAGACGTGGCTTTGGTTTGAGGGAGGAGACCGTCTCTGTCATGGTGCTGGGATTTTACATGGTCGGTTTCCTGTTTTATTTTGAAAGATCACTTTGCTTCCTGTCTTTGTGATTGTCTGTCCCGCCTGGATTTGTTCCATCTGTGTCAGTCTCACCTGTTTCATGAGTTAAAGCTGCTGAATAGTGAATTCAGAGCGTTTCTGTTGACTCCACACGGCTCTCAACATGGCTGACGGCTGAGCCGGCGGCTAGCAGCTAACGGCTAACAGTTCAAACAGCAGCAGTGCTGAGCGTGTTTCCCTAATGGGTAGCAGGAGGCGGGGCTACACTGTGATGACACGCTATCAGCTGTGAGCTAACCCAGACTGGGCTCTAGACAACAGGGCTCAGGAAAGACTTTGTGTTCGCACACAAGAACACATTCAAAGTCTCGACTGTAAACTAAAACAGTTTTTATATCAACTATGTGTCGATTGTTCTTATTTCCTGTTTTGTTGAGCTGTAGCTGACAAAGTTAAAGTCCTTCTGTTAAAAGTCCAGTTATGACCGACGTGGATCAAAGATTTGTGTTTTAGTTGTTAAAAATACATTCATCCTCACATTTATCTCATCACATCAAATACAGACGAGGGCCGTATGTTAGAAGCTGTCACCAGTGTAGTGAACTCAAACGTCATAACAACAACTATGATAAATCTCATCTGATGAACTTCTTCCAAACTGCTCTCATGACCCCGAGGTCACTGGTGTTGGACTGACTCAACTCAACTCTGCTCCCCGTGTCTGTGTGTTTGGGTCCATCCACTGCTGCCTTTGTGGCCCCCACAGGATGTGACATCAGTTACACCATTAACTCACAGGCACTAACGTGCACGCTCACAGGCACCAACATGCACGCTCACAGGCGCCAACATGCATGCTCACAGGCGCCAACATGCACGCTCACACGCGCCAACATGTAGGCTCACACGCGCCAACATGTACGCTCACACGCGTCAACATGTAGGCTCACACGCGCCAACATGTAGGCTCACACGCGCCAACATGTAGGCT